>NC_056728.1:1341306829-1341606829 GCF_019279795.1 Protopterus annectens | reverse complement strand
GGCTCAATGCATTACCAATTCTCTGCACTGCCCCTTGGCTTATCTACTGCACCCATGGTCTTCACAAAATGCCTGGCACCAGTAATTGCGTTTTGCAGACAAAGAGGAATTCGAATATATCCCTACTTGGACGACTGCCTAATTCAAGCAGAGAACAAAGACATTCTTCTAAAGCATCTGGCGTTTGTAAAGAGATTACTAATTGGCCTAGGGTACACAGTAAACGAAAATAAATCAAAACTAGTGCCCTCTCAAGAGATAATATTCCTGGGTGCAAGCTTAAACACAACTACCCAGATTGCTTATCTCACGCCAGACAAACAAAAGCATCTGACTACTTACTTCAAGACATTGGCAACAAAAGCCCACTTATCTGCAAGGAAAATCCTGCAGGCCTTGGGTTTCATGGCATCCTGCATCCTACTAATTCCATATGCCAAACTGCATATGAGGAAACTACAATGGTATCTAAAAAGTGTTTGGACTCAACATTGCCACAGCCTGGAGACAGTAATTGCACTCATTCCCTGCCTGCAACAGGAGTTTCGATGGTGGGCAAAAGCCTCTCACCACAACAAGGGTCTGCCATTCAGGTTACCCACAGCCAGACAGACACTGGCAACGGATGCATCCGACTATGCCTGGAGGGCACATATGGCAGGAAAATGCATTCAGGGCACGTGGCCTGCAAACCAAATGCATCTTCACATCAGTCAAAAAGAGATGCTAGCTGTTCAAAATGCCCTGACAGCCTTCAAGGACCTGCTTCATCCAGGACAACTACTGATAAAGACAGACATCACTACAGTCATGTGGTACATAAACAAACAGGGAGGTACACATTCCTACCCCCTTTGCAGACAAGCAATGACCTTATGGGACACGGCTTTGGCTTTTCAAGTTCACCTGCAAGCACAATTCCTGCCAGGAAAAACAAATACTCTGGCAGACGAACTAAGCAGAAACCTCATGGATCCCCATGAATGGAAGCTGGATCCACAAGTCTTCAACATGATAACAAGGAAATGGGGACGCCCAGACATAGATCTATTTGCCTCCCCTCACAACTGCCAATTGCAAAAATTTTGCACAAGGATATATCACAAACAAGCATGGAAAGTGGACGCCCTATCCTTCAGATGGAAAAATCTAACAGTATATGCTTTCCCCCTTTGCCTCTTCTTCCCAGGGTACTTCTAAAGGACAGACAAGAGAAGCCAAACATGATACTGATTGCACCAGACTGGCCACGCCAGCACTGGTGCCCTATTCTGAAGAGCTTGTCTCAAGGCCCAGCATGGATATTGCCTCAAATCTCTCAATTGCTGACCCAACAAAACAGTCGGATCCTGCACAGCCAATTCAGGACCTTAAATCTGGCAGCATGGTGGATAAAGTAACCATTCAGAACATTCCACTTACAAAAGCTGTTATGGACATCATCTTGGAGGCCAGAAGGCCCAGTACCAGAAAATCTTATGCAGAAAAATGGAAGAGATTCTCTGCTTGGAACCAGGAACAAGGCATAGACACGAGTGTGCCAAATATCCCCCAGATTTTACAATACCTAGCTGAGATGCTAAACAAAGGCCTTTCCTTCACATCTATTAAGATTCATGCCTCTGCCATTTCAGCTCATTACAGTACGGAACCACCTATCTTTTCTCATCCTTTACTAAAGCAGTACCTCAGAGGAGCCAAAAACATTAGGCTTCCTAGGAGAGCACCAGTTCCGGCCTGGGGCCTCAATTATGTTTTGGAAAAACTCACACTGCCTCCCTTCGAGCCAGCATCAACAGCAGATATAAAGTTCTTATCCTGGAAAACAGCTCTGCTAACCAAACCATTCACTTGCCAACTTTTTATCCTAATCCACAGAACAAGGGAGAGAAGATTCTGCATTCTTTGGACATACACAGGCAGCTGAGATTCTACTTGGACAGAAGTAAAGTTTTCAGAAAAACTCAGCAACTTTTGGTGTCATATGCTGCAAGTTCACAGGGAAAGGCGATCTCAAAACAGACTATTTCAAAATGGATAGGCCATTGCATCTGTTTCTGCTATTTACAACATGGCAAATCAGTGCCTAAGGACATTAGGCCTCATTCCACCAGAGCAGCAGCCACCTCAGCAGCCTTCCTCAGAAGAGTACCAACCAAAGATATCTTAGAGGCTGCAACTTGGAGTTCAGTGCACACTTTCACAAAGCACTACCATTTACCTCTCTATTCTAAGTCCAGGGCAGGCTTTGCCACTACAGTTCTGCAGGGCCTCATAGCCTATCCAAATCCTATTTAGACCAGCCACCCTACCTCAGCTTTGGATTCAACCCAACAGTAATGACTGCAACAGTGAAACATGATGAACATAGTACAGTTGTGTACCTACCATAAATGTAGATGTTCGAGTGTATTCACTGTTGCAGTCCAGGTTAGCCACCCACCATCCCCCTTTTCTTTGCTGGGGCTTATCTACACTTCTCTATCCTATACAACCTTATTGATGTATTTGCTTGTAGATGAAGGACATGTTATTTCTGTGCATGTATTTTTATTGGCATATTCTTTCAGCCTTCAAATTTAGGGGCACCTGACATCTGGGGCAAGAAAAACTGAAGAAAATGGCGTTGGATGCTTCTTTTATACCCCTGGCGCACTGATGTCAGGGAAGAGGCGACAGCAGCCGACGCCGGACCTAGACTTTGGAATCGGGCCGACTATGGGTAGCCTGCCAGCAGGATAACCCAACAGTAATGACTGCAACAGTGAATGCACTCTAACATCTACATTTATGATAGGTACACAACTGTACTTTCTTCCTTGGCTTTTGCAAATTTGTAAAGTATTCCTGAAAGGTACCCTTTTGCTAAAACCTCCCTTTAAGGACCCTGTTCCCCATGGGATTTAACTCTAATACTGCAGGCCCTGATTCAGTCTGCCTTTGAGCCTACAACCAAATGTGATTTAAAGTGCCTGTCTTGGAAGACAGCCTTCCTGATCACTGTAACCTCAGCTAGGAGAATGTCAGAGCTTCACGCTTTATCCTCAAAACCCCCTTACTTGTTTTTTCACAAGGATAGGATTACCTTTGGACCAATTTTTCCTTTCTACCAAAGGTGGTGTCAGAATTCAGTATTAATCAAGCCATTCATCTTTCAGTATTCTTTCCAAATTGCAAACCAAGGGGAATTCTTGCTGCATTCATTGGATATCCATAGACAGTTGCGCTACTGTTTGCATTGTACAAAAGCTTTCAGGAAATCAGACCAACTTTTTCTTTCCTTTGTGCACCATAGGTTGGGGCAACTTGTCAAGAAAGTAACTGTAGCCAGATGGATAACAGAATGTATGCCTTTGGTGTATGCAAAATTATATGTGCCTTTCCATAAACCTGTAAGAGCTCATTCTACCAGATCTGTGGCAGCTTCCATGGATATTTGTACTGCTACAACTTGGTCAAATCCACATACCTTTATCAACCACTACAAATTAGATCTGGTCTTAAGGGGAAGAATGGTGTTTAGCATAGCCGTTCTCAGGAACTACCTTCCTTAGGGTTCACCCAGGGCTCAGTAGCTGGGGGACTCTGTCCCATACGTTGAGGATGAATGAACATTGACATCAGATAAAGAAGTTATGTACTCACCATAACTTTCCATCTGTGTTGTCCATGTTCATTCAGCCTCAACTCCTTACCGTCCAACCCCTAGCCTTTTTTGGTTCAGATTCCCTCGGTCAAGAAATATATTTGTGAGGACGCAGTCAGCATCCATTGCTTCCTTGGATTTGAACTCCAGTGATGGCATCTTGCATAGTTCCTTGTTTATAATTTTTCTTCTTCTCTCAAGCTGTATGCATTATCTGAGGTGAGAGAGGACCAGAACATTGTGGGTAGGGAGGAGCTTGAGAGTTTGTAGGCTTCCGGAAGCTGTATTAATGGCCGAGTCGGATCCGAGGTGCATACGTTGAGGCTGAATGAAAATGGACAACACAGATGGAATGTTACGGCGAATATATAACTTTTTGCCAAAGTATTTGTACTTGTTGATAACTTGTTTATTGCCAGTGTACTAGTACTTAGACTATGCTATGAACTCCTTTTTACTAATTATGTTTCTCTTTTTTGCTTATTTTATATTCTACATTATATGTAAACTGCTGCTCACTAGGCCTAGCTCATAACAGGTTAATGGACCAGTCCACCTATATGGTGAACAAATAGTAAATAAATAAGTAAACATCAAATGCAGAACAAATAACACAAGGCTGGTACATGTGTACTGGAATTCTATACATGTGAGAAGCAGCAGAAATAACTCTAAAAGATGGAAAGGACATTCATATAGCAGCAAGCGAAAAGAAATCTTCGTGCTAACCAAGATGGAAGATTAGTGGTTGTATGAGTAAACAAAGATCATGTAAAACATGTAGATCTTTCAAAGACACATTAATTGTGAGGCTTAATATCATAGTAAGCATTTAAATGTAAAACCACAATACTAAATCTGTGGTTGTTGTACCCTTGGGGGTTGAATGACCTTGGGGTTAGGACTGTTTATAGCAGCAGGTATGTCAGGGGTGGTCGGGGTGTGGCTTGCAACCTTGCATAAATGTTTTTTAACTGATGTCAGTATAAAAATCATATTTTGTCACTGTTAGCGAGTACAAAATTTGTACCTTCAATGTATTTAGGTGAATCCACACTTGTTGACTGTGGCTGAGAGCAGCTCCCCTCTTTTGACCATGCTTTCCCTTAGGGAGCATATCAACAAGTGCCCTACCACCCAGGGCAAGCATAACCATCCCTTTCCTGCTGCTCTGCTAGTCACCTGATTGAACCCAGTCAGCTGGGCTGTAGTCAGGGCTTTATCCCTCCATGCCTCAGAAGCTGCTCATTTTGGTGGTTATGTTTTATGATTTTAGATAAAGGAGGAGAGGAATGAATGTGCTCACCTCTCATGGGAAGAGGAGTGGGATGAGAGCAGTCTGGGGGATATAGGTGGTATGATTTCTCCAGTGAAGACTGAAGAAACCACCTCCCATTCTTCAGGAAAGGTCAACGGGGCAGCTTTCAGGCACATCCTTGCAGAAGTGAGGGATGGTTAGGATAGACTCCCCATTGTATGCTCCCTTCATGCATGTGTTCTTAGGGACATAGGATTTTATAAGTAAAAAAAAAAAATCTCAAATCACTTCTGATGGCTGCCTAAATAATGGTCTTTCACAGATGATTCTCCTCCTTGGGGATGAAGGCACAGGTGCGTCAGTTGGCTGAGGGACGGGCTGATTAACAGTAGGCAACAGAAACACAAAGGAAAATAATGTTAGATATTGAATTTATATATATTAGAGAACAGTACTTAAATGTCAAAGGAAATTTTAATGGCCTAGTATTATGATGGAATCATGTACAGTGAATATGACTGTAGTAAATATAAGTGAAAAGGAACAGCATAAATCAATTTTAATAAGTATTTCATTACCAAAGGATAAGTCACATGAGTGAATAGAGGGAATTTTTGGGGAATTACGAAATGGTGTGGAAACAAAATGAAGTAATTTTCATTTGTTACTGCACATGGTATGTGAAGTTATTTTAAGTAAACTGTGGCAGCAAACTGAAAGAGGCATTTAGTGTTTTGAATCCAAGACATGCATTTGTAAGATGTACAAAAGCAGAACAGTTTTCACATATTATCGAATATGAATTTGTAGTT
The DNA here is from genome assembly GCF_019279795.1 of Protopterus annectens. Taxonomy (NCBI): domain Eukaryota; kingdom Metazoa; phylum Chordata; order Ceratodontiformes; family Protopteridae; genus Protopterus; species Protopterus annectens. Next base: position 1,341,601,113 of record NC_056728.1, on the reverse strand, counting down.
ACTGTTTCAAGTGATTTGTGGCTGCTTAAATAAGACAGTGTTTTAAAGCAAAGAATGTATGGCTTAAATAAACAAAAACAGAGCATTGTTTACGTAAAAAGTGGATAAACGTTTTATGGAGATGTGTTGAGGCAACTTAAACAATAAAAGAGTTAGTAAATATTCTGACTCAAGAAAAGACTGGTAACAATGCTTGCTGGTACCATGCTAAAGCTACAATTATTTAATGTTGTATAATGGACAACTGTTTTAACTCTAGGTAGACAAATAATCTGGCAGTTTACTGCAGAGCATTAAAGCTTGAGTTACACCCTGTAGTCCTATACTTGTTGCCCAGTCTCCATGTGGTTTTATTATGCAGTAACGAGTGATTTAACCAATTAGTGCTCCCAGGTCAATCGTATAAATGGGCACTTGTACCTAGTGAGCTTATGGGTTAACAAAGTGTGAAGGGATAAGGTAAAATGAAAGAAAAATGCTAATTTTACATTTTAAATATGTTTTAAATTTAAGATGGATTCCTGATTGTTTTAGTCTACTTCTGATGATTTATTTCCTGCCAACATGACAAATGTAGAGAGTTATTCTTTGGAATTAGGAACTTGTGCCTAATGTGGAAAGGCACACATAGAGAGTCAGGATATCTTGGCAAAATTAATGGTGTAGTATTTATTTTCAATTGGTCACTGGCTGTACAATAATGTTGCATTTATTTAGTAGTATGTAATACTCATGCTTTACGTAGCTCGGGGGAGACACGACCTTGATTTCCTAGTCTCCCACATATGTATGTTCTCTGCAATAGATGGGATTATTATTATTCTCTGCTGAACTGTGTTGTGTGAAAGTTATTTTGTACCTTAAAATCTCAGATTCTTTGAGCCATTTGTGGCTGTTGCACCAGAAATTGCCATTGGACCCACTGTGACAGGTTTTTCTATCAGACACGTTTCTGTTGTGAAGTTGTGTTCTGCTGAAGGTGACAGAAATAAAATTTAGTCTCTACAGGTAAGCATTTCTAGCAATGTCTTCCCTAGTTATACTTGTGTGTGAGTGGGAAATTGTATGAATCTGGGAAATTGTATGTATGATTAATTAGTTAAACCGATAAAGCAAGTTTCTTTAATTGTGTGCATCAAGTTTCCAATCAAGAAATAACAAGGAGAGAGTATCCTTGTTAGAAGGACAGTGTATCCTTCTTATGTATGAGTGTGGGTTCTAATCAAAGCAGAAAAGAAAAAGGAACAGAGAAAATTCCTTACTGATATAGGAATGGATTTCTAATCATAGTCCCATATCTATCTCATTGGTATGAGTTTGGATTTATAATGGACTCCAATGTAGGTATTTTAAAAGAACCAGAGTATGGGACTTCAGTCAGGCATATGTTTAATAAGTATGGTAGAGACAGCTGCAATTACTTGGTGAAATGGTCTGAACTTCCTAAAAATTATAACACTGTTGACAATTTCCAGAAAAAGCAACTTTTGATAAGAAAAATCTAAAATATCTTAAAAATAAATTAAAATGAAAAGTACCAGTATCTTGTTGGTCAGCTTGTAAAGACTGGCAAGAAGAAGCCAACAATAAGGAAAAAGAATCTTTAGTTAGAAGTCTAAAATATAATTCAGCTAAAGTCACAGCTGTGGGCAGCTAATAGAACAGTAAATTTATTAAAAGAGTGTGCAGATGAAAAATCACATTGCTGGAGTATGCATCCTTTGAGACAATTGGATAAGCTATCAGTTTCAAGTGGATTATATCCTCTGCAGGAAGACCAGTCTGAAGGAGATGGGAGACTGCAAAGCTGTGACAGGGGAAAGTGTAGTTAGGCAGCATAGGGTGGTGGTCTGTAGGATGACCCTGGAGATACTGAAGAAGAGGAGGAGAGTGAGGGCAGTACCAAGGATCAAATGATGGAAGTTGAAAAAGGAGAACTGTAAGGTGGAGTTCAGGAAGAGTTAAGACACTGGGTGCAGTGAAGAGTTACCAGAAAGCTGGGCAGCCACATTTCAGTTAGTAAGGGAGACAGATAGAAAGGTGCTTGCTGTCACAATCTGGACAGAGGAAGGAGGACAAGGAGACCTGGTGGTGGAATCAGGAAGTACAGGAAAGTATACAGAAGAAGAGGTTAGTGAAGAAGAAGTGGGATTGTCAGAAAGATGAAGAAAGTAGACAGGAGTACAAGGAGATGAGGTGTATGGTGAAGAGAGAGATGGTGAAGGCTAAGGATAAGGCGTATGGTGAGTTGTATGAAAGGTTGGACACTAAGGAGGGAGAAATGGACCTATACCAATTAGCTAGACAGAGGGACTGACCTGGGAAAGATGTGCAGCAGGTTAGGGTGATAAAGGATAATGAGGGAAATGTACTCGCAAGCAAGGAGAGTGTGTTGAGCAGATGGAAAGAGTACATTGAGGGGCTGATGAATGAAGAAAATGAGAGAGAGAGAAGGTTGGATGATGTGGGGATAATGAATCAGGAAGTGAACCGGATTAGCAGGGAGGAAGTAAGGATAGCTATGAAGAGGATGAAGAATGGAAAGGCTGATGGTCCAGATGACATATCTGGGGAAGCATGGAGGTGTTTAGGAGAGATGGCAGTGGGGTTTTTAACCAGATTAACAAAATCTTGGAAGGTGAGAGGATGTCTGAGGAGTGGAGAAGCGTATTGGTACCGATTTTTAAGAATAATTGTGATGTGTAGAGCTGTAGTAACTGTAGAGGGATAAAACTGATCAGCCACAGCAGGAAGATATGGGAAGGAGTAGTGGAAACTAGGTTAAGAAGGGAGGTGATGATTAGTGAGGAGCAGCATGGTTTCATGCCAGGAAGGAGCACTACAGATGCAATGTTTGCTCTGAGAGTGTTGATGGAGAAGAATAGAGAAGGTGAGAAGGAGCTGGAGTTGCATTGTGTCTTTGTGGATTTAGAGAAAGCATATGACAGGTTGCCTAGAGAGGAGCTGTGGTATTGTATAAGGAAATTGTGAGTGGCATGGAAGTATGTAAGAGTGGTGCAGGATATGTACAAGGGCAGTGTGACAATGGTGAGGTGTGTGTTAGGAGTGACTGATGTGTTCAAGGTGGTGGTGGGATTATATCAACTATCAGCTCTGAGCCTTTTCTTATTTGCAATGGTAATGGAGGGGTTGACAAGATCAGACAGGAGTCCCCGTGGACTATGATGTTTGCAGATGACATTGTGGTCTGTAGTGAGAGTAGGGAACAGGTTGAGGAGACCCTGGAGAGGTGGGGATATGCTCTAGAGAGGAGAGGAATGAAAGTCAGTAGGACTAAGACAGAATATGTGTGTGTGAATGAGAGGGAGGACAGAGGAATGGTGAGGATGAGTGAGTAGAGTTGGTGAAGAAGAGAGTGCAAGCACGGTGGAGTGTGTGGAGAAGAGTGTCAGGTGTGATCTGTGACAGATGGGTACCAGTAAGAGTGAAAGGGAAGGTCGGCAAGATGGTAGTGAGATCAGTTATGTTATATGGGTTGGAGATGGTTTGCCTTGCAAAAAGACAGCAGGACTGCTGGAGGTGGCAGAGTTAAAGATGTTAAGATTTACATTAGGTTGTGACCTGGATGGTCAGGATTAGAAATTAATATATTAGAGGGTCAGCTCAGGTTGAACAGCTTGGAGACAAAGCCAGAGAGGCAAGATTGTGTTGGTTTGGATGTGCTGAGCAGAGATGTTGGGTATATTGGTAGAAGGATGCTAAGGATGGAGCTGCCAGGTAGCAGGAAAAGAGGGAGGCCTAAATAAGGTTTATTGATGTGGTGAGAGAGGACATGCAGGTGGTTGGTGTGACAGAGCAAGACGCAGAGAACAAGAAGAAATGGAAACAGGTGATCCACTGTGGCATCCCCTAATGGGAACAGCCAAATGAAAAGAAGAAAAGGAGGAGGATAAGCTATCGGTTTCAGAGCAAAATCTTCAGTTGACGACTGGTCCTGGATTCCTTCTGCCCCTCCTCCACCTGCTTTTTATGAAGCTGATGGTTTTCCCTCTCCGAGAGGGCAGGTAGCAGCATATCTCACTGGAACATCTGCTATTTCCCCAGATACAGCACAAGTTAGTTCCAGTATTTTTACCCATTCCCATGGGTCAGTCTATAATATTAGATTTAGACAGCAAAAACCGACACTGTCAGCCACAACATCATCAGATCAAAAGTTAATGCGAATAGCTAATAAAGGAAAATAATTATATCGCAAACACAAACACAGAGCTAGCACAAAGCATGTAGAACTAAAATGATTTGCCAGTAAAAACAGTCCAATAAAAACTAATCTGTTAAAGAGAGTTAAGCAATTAATTACTCCATTACCAATAGTTATTGATGGAGAGGAATATTGGTGGAACTGATCTTTTAAATAAAACACAGTGGAAGAAACAGATTCTGATCCTTCTACTGATACTGATATACCAAATACATAAATACACCCCTTGAGAGACGTAAATATTGTAGCCAGTTGGGATAGTGAAGCTGACCCCCTCCCCCTCGGACTGCATTGGATTTTCAAAATATTGTAGATTCTCTCTTGCCAGTTGAAAATACACTGCTAAATATGGCAAAATATTAGAAGGGTATGTAAAATTACAAAATCCAACTATTGAAGACATGAGAGCAATTTTGAAAGCCTCAACACCCACTGACGTTTATAGGAAATATGGGAAAATCAAATATAGGTTATAATATTCCAGAGCACACAGAAGATGGACTTCTTGTTGTTAGGAATGACTTATTAAAGGTTGTTATTATAGCTTGCCCCCAATACCCAATTAGACAAGAATTAAAGCCATTGTAGAGAAAGAATGAAAATTAATCTATTGATGCATATTTACAAAACATATAGAAGTGTTCAAAGCCTTTTATGGGCATCCAGAACCTATAGAAGAAGCTGCAGCCAATGAGTTGTCAGCCGATTTTGTTGAAGGCTTATTACCACCACTTCAAGAGCAGTTAAAACAGATGTATATAAAATGGCCAGGTTTAGGCACTCATTAAATTGTTAATCAAGTACAATATGTAGCAGATAATATAAACCAAGAAGAAAAAGAGTCTAAGAAAAAGTTAGTAGATGTTCAGCTCCAATAGTTTGATCCTGGGAAGGGGAAGAAGTAAACACAGCAGAAGAGGTAGATTTAGATTCTTCCAACTAAAAGCCCTCAGGCAATATCAGCAAAGATATTGCCCTCTTGTACTACCACAATCACCACAAGGTGAACCACTTTTAAGTAATTGTTTCAATTGTGGTCAGCTTGAACATTGGCAAAATGAATGCCCGTTGTCTTTACAACAAATAAAATTCACCAAATGTCCAATAGTCACAGCAAGCAGAAAGACATTCTCCTGTGTAGAGTACCACATTACAGCCACCAGCATGGTGAACAGGAACCACATATGTTTCCTTTAGTACCATTTTGCTAAGAAGGTACTTTTGCAAATGGTACAGTACATAATTCATCTCTTCCTTTTCTCAATGGCACAGGATCAACTAGATCTGTGAATACTTCAGTAAATACTGAAAGTCTCCTACTTTCCACCAAAGCAGTCTGTGGAGTGGGAATTTCTTGCGTTCCTTTAGATTATCCAGAAACAAAACCTGTCCCTATTAAAATCAGTCTGCCAAAAGAACAACATCCCTTTATTGTAGGAAATGCTACCCCTTTAAATCATTTAGGTTGGGATTTATTATGTAAATTGAGATGTGCTGCTTTTTCTTTACCAGATAGCATTTTCTTGATATCTCAGTCCTTTAGGATTATATTCAAGTAATATCTTTTCAGATGTGAATGCCCTTTTTTGCTATTATGACATCAAAATAGACTTCAGACGCTGCTGATTTGGAAGTATTAGAAGAAGTTCCTTTGCAGCTCTACATTACCTGTGAAAATGAGGTAGAGCTCAAAAAGGATGCAGAATCTGTGCAAATAACTTTGAAACCTTGAGTGCCTCCCTATGGAAATCCAGTATCCTTCGTCAGTTGAAGCAGAAACTGGGATCAAACCTGTCATTTTCTGCCTTACTACGACAAAGTATAGTAGTCCTGACTTGAAGTCAATGTAATACTCCTATTTTACTAGTTAAGAAAACAGGAAAATGTCTTATAGATTTGTACAAGATATGCGAGCAGTTAATGTAGTAGTAATACCAACTGTTTGTGTGGTTCTTAACTCTGTCAGGATACTGAGTTCTAGTCCATCAGACGCTACAACCTTGTCAGTGATAGATATGTCTTCTGTCTTTTTCTATCCCTGTACGTCCAGGTAGTCAGTATCTGTGCTTACACATAGAGAACAGCAGTATACTTGGAATAGGTTGCTACAAGGATATGTTGAATCACCTACCATTTGTCTAGGGAAATGAAGAAACAGCATTAAATTTCCATGTGGATCTACTCTTAATTTAGTATGTAGATGATTTACTTTTAGCTCCTGAAACCCCTAATGACTGCAAACAAGATACTGTTTCCTTCTAATCAAGCTAGTGGAACTAGGATCCAAACTTAACGAGGATAAATTGTACAACAAGGTGCGGTACGTATCCAGATAACTAGTAAAAATTAAAAAAAAACGCACCCACGGAGATTAACAACAATGGAGTCTACTTTATTGTATAAATTATTGAGCGCTTTCGTCCCTCTACAATGGAAACGTCATCAGAATATGTAAAAAGCTGTAAACAAGTGGCTTAAATATCCCACGAACAGTCATGCTTGGTTGATAGTTCCACCAATAACAAAACAATTTAACAAGCCGCTGATTTCCCTATAAGAGTTCAACAAACAATAAATAACAAAAATGGTAAAAATTGATTAAAAACTTATAAAAAAAATATATTAACCCTGCATAACATAAACATAAGATCTTTCATATTCTTCAAATAATAACTTCCAACCATTAAAGTATATTGCCCTCATCATATTGTATACATGTCAGTGGGACAAAATAAGCATTTCACAGCCTATCAGCTTTTCCTTTTAAAACTGGGGTTATAGACATTAAATCGTTCAGACCAGGAGGAATGTTTTCAGCTAACTTCAGTTGCCATTGCAATTCCTTTTTATAGAGGAAGTTTTTCCAATCTCCTCCTCTAGGATTAATATTAATTGCCTCCAGTATACCAAATCTAAATCTGACAAAATCTTTACACACAAGGGAATGCCTACACAAGGCGCTTTCCTTTCTATTTTTAATCTCGTAGGTGTGCTCATATATCCTATTTTTCAGAGCCTGTTCGGTTTTCCCAATGTAATATCCCGCGTCTCACATTTAGCCAAATCGACTACCTTAGTAGTGAGACAATTCCCTTTCTTAAACATAATTTTGCTTTGCATGCTGTTTGACAGGGTAATCTGTATTTCTTTGGTAATAAAGAGCCATTGACTACAACTACCGCATAGTTCTTTATGTCCACTTTATTTTCCAGGAGTTTTTTTTACATTACTACCTACTTTATTAATAAATAGCAGTTCATCCCCTACCATTCTCTTAATATCCTGGTTAACCCTGAAGATGTTCCAGTTTTTCTTAATGATGTTTATCTCCCCTGAAATGGGACTATACTGTATAACACATGCTCTTTCATAGTGTTTAAACTGTGTTGAATTTTCACAATGGGCCATACCAAACCAGAACCAAGACGCTGTCCTCCAAAAAAAGGAAGCCAATCTGGTGGTCCCCCACCATAAACAAGCTTTACAACAGAAGGAAAAACTGTTGCAGAAACAGGTGAAGTCTTAAGATTGGAAAAACTCCCTTGTCAGCCTCAGCAAAAAACTGAGATCCATCATCAAATCCTCTAAAGCTAGCTACAAAAACAAAATGCTGCAGATTCTAAAGACAACCATAAGGCATTCTACAGTTATGTCATGAATCTACATGGCAATACTCAGATCTACTCTGAGTTATAGCACAATGGCTATACATATACAGAACCAACTGATATTGCCAACATATTGGCTGACAGGTTAAGTGCAAACTTTACTCCCCCTTCACCCCCTAAAGGGTCTATCACAATAACTGAGGAAAGCCAAGTCCCTGTTATCACAGCTACACAGGTAAAATGCAGCTTCCATGGGACCTGATAATATCCCTGGCTGTGTTCTACATGAATTACAAAGTGAACTGGCACCACACCTGAGTACCCTGTTCAATCACAGCCTCATTTCAGGCTTTGTTCCTACCGAATGGCGCACTGCTATGGTCATCCCACGCCACAAAGGGGGAGCGACTACAGACCCTGGAAACTACTGCCCCATTAGCCTGATGAGTCTGATATGTAAGGCTATGGAGCGCATCATCATGGACCGTATAAATAAGGACATAGGGAATCTCCAAACTCTGGACCCCAATCAGTTTGGGTTTGTGAAAGGTAGATAATGCCTGCTCAACCTGATAGACTTCTTCAAGTGTGTCACCAGAGCTGTGGATGAGGGCAAAGTAGTTCACACAGCCTACCTAGATCTTGCCAAGGCCTTCAACACCATCCCTCACTCAAGAATCATAGATAGACTCACTAAACTAGGTATAAAGCTGTATGTCATAAGATGGGTTGCCAACTGGTTCACTGATAGAACTCACACTGTGAAAGTAGTGGACTCCAAATCTGACTACTGACCACTTGCAAGTGGTGTCCCACAGGCGTTGGTCCTAGGTCCTCTCCTGTTTGGCATCTACTTCTCTGAAGTTCAAGCCAACACAAAGGGACTCTGGCTGACCAAGTTCACAGATGACTGCAAACTGGGAGCCATTATTGGTTCTTCAACTGATGTAGACATTCTACAAAAAGGCCTCCCTGACATCAGTGACTGGTGCCAGAACTCCAAAGCCTTCAATACTGTCTCTCATCCTCTACTACTATCCAAACTCGCAAATCTCCACCTATCCCCCTCCACACTTGCCTGGTTTAATAGTTACCTATCTGGCAGGGAACAATCTGTCAAATGGCTCTCATCCTCCTCACATTTCCTTCCCATCTCCGCTGGTGTTCCCCAAGGCTCCATCTTGGGACCCCTTTTGTTTAACATATTCACCAATGATCTTTACAGCTCATGCAAAGAATCCTCCCTTATTCAGTATGCCGACGACTCCACGCTTGCATCCATCTCAAATAACATTCCTGAACTACACTCCCTGACCCAACAGGCCCTACTATCCACTGAACAATGGCTGTCTCACAACCTATTGATCCTAAATCCCAAAAAGACCAAACTCCTACTTTTCCTTCCCCGTTCTCTTTCTCATCACAAAACCTCCTTTTTTATTACATCTTCTAACAATACAAACATCCAACCTGACGCCCACACAAAAGCCTAGGCGTCATTATTGATGATGAACTCAAGTTCAACCTACACATACTCCAATGTATAAAAAAAAAAAAAAAACAGAAACTAGGTCTGCTATATTGGAACAAAAAAATTCCTAACCCCTGAATCTAGACTTACCCTGGGCCAGGCAATCCTCCTCCCCTCCCTCTTATACGCCACCCCAGTTCTTACCAATATCCAGGCCTCCACTCTAAGCAAATTGTAACAGACTTACCATAAAATATCCAGATTCATTACTAACTCCCCATACAACTCACACCACTGCATTTCTTTAAACTCTCTTCAATGGCTTGAACTTCCCCAGTTTCTGCTATCTTGTCAATTTAATATGCTACACACTATTCTTTATAACCCCCCTTCTGTCCATCTCTATCTTCCTTAGTCTCAATTTACATCCCATCCCGGACACTCCGTAATTCTAACCAACAATTACTTGATATCTACCGCCCAAAAATGTCAGTAGGCAAACTACTCTACAAACACTCCCTTGCCCATGCTTGGAACAAACTTCCCCTTGACTTACATTCAATCTCCCACGCCTCACACTTTAAAAATGAACTAAAAGCTTATTTTCTCAATTCCAGAACCTGCCCTTGCCATGACCCTACCTAGTCTTCCTTCCCTTTATGTACCCTCAAAAGGACCATACTTAGTACCTCATTACACCTCTGTCTCTATAATGTGTCTACTATACATTTGCACAATTTTATTCAAACAAAAAATGTTTATTGTTGACCTGTTGAACTATATCAATGTAAAATTGTTACTTAGCTTCTTTTTAATGCAACTTTAACTTTATACATGTAACCCAACATATGAGAATAGTTTTGCTATAACTGCTATTATATCAATATTGTTTAAAATTGTACTTGTTTTAAAATGTATTACTGGAGCTTTTCTCCTCGGGTCTCCACTGAAAATGGGCCACAAGCCCAGTTGGACAAACCCAGTTAACAAATGTCAATAAATAAATAAATATAACTATGGTCTTAAGCTCAATGCCAAAAAGTGCATTGTCATTCCCTTTGGGAAAAAGTCGGTGCCCCTGAACTACCACATAGGCGGTAGTCCACTAAACACCGAAGGTGTGATAAGAGACCTGGGTACACAGGTTGACAGCAAACTCTTCTTTGATAACCACATTGCCACTATAGTCAGAAAGTCCTTCTGTGTGGCACATCTCATTACAAAAGGCTTCCCATCCAGGAAGAAAGAGGTCATAATCCCTCTCTACTCATCCCCTCATTAGACCTATTATAGAATACAACACCTCATTTGGTATGTACCTCACTAGACACCTACAAGAACTTGAATGGCCACAAAAATACCTCACTAAGAGGATCTTAGGCCTTAGACACATGCCCTATATGGACAGACTCAAAAAAACACCAGCTATACTCTGTCTCTTATCAGCTACTTAGAGGCAGTCTCTGCTTGACCTACAAAGCCATGTCTGACCCAGAGCTGCTAGATATGCTACACCTAAAGAAATCCCAAGCCCTCCGTGCCACATGCTCCAGGGACCTAAACCTCATTACAACAATAAACAGAAGATGCTGGAGGGACAGGTTCCTAACCCAGAGACTTCCCATACTCTGGAACAAACTTCCCATTCATGTCAAGCAGAGGACTTCACTGGCCCTCTTTAAGAGAAATCTTGACGAGTGGATGGGCAGTAGGACGTTCACCCTGGGGATCACATCAGTGGCCTTGCTTGACAGGGGCACTGGGAACTAACTCTGCACGGCAGGATGCCAGGGAGTCTTCTTGGGTTAGGCTTATATAGGCTTCAGGGCCATTAGTCTAGTACACACCTATGAACCTATGAACACCTTGTATAGGCATTCCTTTGTATGTAAAGATTTTGTCAGGTTTAGATTTGGTATACTGGAGGCAATTAATATTGATCTTCGTGGAGGAGATTGGAAAAACCTCCTGTATAAAAAGGATTTGCAGTAGCAGCTGAGGTTAGCTGCAAACATTCCTCCTGGTCTGAATGATTTTATGTCTATAACCCCAGTTTTAAAAGAAAAAGTTGATTGGCTGTGAAATGATTATTTTGCCCCTTTGATATGTATACAATACAGTGAAGGCAATATACTTTAATGGTTGGAAGTTATTATTGTTTGAAGAATATAAAAGCTTTTATGTTATGTAGGGTTAATATTTTTTATCATTTTTCTTTACCAATTTTTACCATTTTTGCTATTTATTGTTTGTTAAAACTAGTGTAGGAAAATCAGTGGCTTGTTACATTGCTTTGTTTGGTGGAACTATCAACCAGTCATGACTGTGGGGTATTTAAGTGACTTGTTTACAGTTTTTTTACATATTCTGATGAAGTCTCCATTGTAGAGGGATGAAAGCGCTCAATAATTTATACAGTAAAGTGGATTCCATTGTGATAAAAGCTGCAGTACGCCCTATTATATTAAAACAGTTGCAAGCTTTTCTGGGAGGACAGTTTATTATTGACAATGGATTTCTAATTTTGCAGAAGTAGTGAAACCCTTACTAGATTTATTAAAGAAAGATATCCCTGAGTCTTTACCCTGAAAGACTGCCATAAGCAAGCTTTTGATCAACTAAAACCCATACTTTCAAACCTCCTGCACTTAGATTACCAAATTATTCTAAAAGATTGTTTGCTTTGTTGTGAAATAAATAAAGTAGCATTAGGTTTATTTGCACAACCTGGAAATTATGTTTTTTGACCTGGTGCTTATTTCAGCATAAATCTTGATCCTGTAGGAGCAGCTCACCCACACTGCCTTAGGGAGGTGGTGACCACAGCATGCTTAGTAGAAATGCTTTGATTCTCGGGCATGAGACATATGTGGCAGTTCCGCATTCTATACAGTCATTGTTATCAAAGACTAAGATACAGTAATTATCCGCAGCACAGTTATATAAACATGAATTGTCTTTACCCTGGTAAACCTTCTTAACAGATTGTTTGATTTTGGTTCCCACCATTTAACCCTCCTTCTTTAATTCCTACAGCAGACAAAGGAGAACCCATAACTGTGTTGTTGTTTAACTTTATACTTCCTCCTAGGTTAGATTTAAAAGATGTTCCATTAAGGAATCCAGAATGGCTTCTTTTTGTTGATAGCTCCTGTGTTCGAAGAGAAAATGGAGTACTTGTAGCAACCTTTTCCATTTGTACTCATGACAGAATTTTGTTAACTGGACAGTTAAATGTATATGTGTCTGCTCAAATAGTTGAACTTGTGACTATTACTGAAGCCTGTACACTATGCTTATGGGATAGTCCATGATTTTCAGACACTTTAGAGAGAATGGGGATATTAGACTTCAGCAGGAACTGTTATTAAAATGTACTTTTAGTTTATGAACTACTGAATGCATTATTGTTACCAAAGGAATTAGTTGTGGTCCAATGTGCCTCACATAAAAATGGCAATTCTTATATCTACGGGTAATAGTTTTGCATACATGGTAGCAGGGCAAGCTGCTATGTTCTGTCCTGTTCAGGCTTCATTTTGCAACAAGTCCAGGAGACTAGCAACAATATTTCTTTTTTTCTTTTTTAAAAACAAGAAATATCTTTGTTTAATTATCATGTATGACATAAGCCATGTTACTTTTATATAAATGACATTAGACCATAGCAACACAATCTTCGTTGCAAACATTACACATTCCAAACCGTGTGACACAACTATAGCTGCAAACATTATACATCACTTTTAGTATATCCAGTCATTGTTAGTCATCCATTTCATAGCTCATTCAAATCCTGCCTTCTTTTAAACCTCATTCCTCGTCTGCATATATTGATTCCACAGTTCCCATTTTTTCTATGCAACTTGCTCCTACCCTTTTCTAAAGATCCCATTTCCAGTTGTTTTAACTCTGTTACTATCTTCACTACTTCTAGTAAAGTTGGTTTACACTTTGGTTTAAATTTTCTAGTAATTGCTTTTTTTGGCAGCCATCAAAATAAGACTCTACAAGGCCTTACTATGTCTAGGCAATTCTGAGTTTGTATCATAGCTCAAAAAAAACATTTCCCTAGTCATTCCAACATGCTCACCCATCATCTCTGACAGAGCAGTCTGCAGGGAATCTTTAAAGTCTACCAACTCATTACACTCCCAGAAAATATGTTCCCAGTTACCGCTTTCTGCCTTATCACACCTCCAACATTTTCTGCTTCCTGAGGAAAAATTCTTTGAAGTCTGCTTGGGGTATAAAAGTACCTATGTAAGCACTTCCAGGCAAAGTCTTCAAGATTTTGTTGCATATTTGGGAGACTTGCATATATTCCCCCATTGTTTCTTTGTGAATTGCTTATGTAATCTCTCTTTCCATTCCTTCCTAACCTCTTCTGATTGATTCTTATAGTTATAATGCAATATTCTGTATGCTTTACTAATTATTCCTTTCTTGATGGCAATTTCTATTCTAGATTCTACTAAAAACTCTACCATTTCTGGTCTTTCATTTAGGACTCCGCTGTTTCTTCCTCGTTGCCTATACTTTGATATCAATCCTTGATATGGAAGGCGGTCTTTAGCCTGCAGTCCAAATAAGTTCTTGGCATCTTCCTTTTCTATTACCTTTCCATGTCTAGTTATTTACTCCCAGTACCTTTGTTCCTTTGACAGTTTTATTTATTTATTGACATTTGTTAACCGGGTTGGTCCAGCTGGGCTTGTGGCCTGTTTTTTGTGGAGACCTGAGGAGAAAAGCTAAAAAAAAAAAAAAAAAAACAAAAACAACCCCCCCCCCCCAAAACCGTTTACAGAGAATCAAACATTTGACTAAAAATATGGTCAAAATCAGTTATACAAGAACGTTAGAGAGACAAAGCAGAAATGCAAACACATGATATATACATATCAATATTTTTACAGACTAAAAATATATATTTACATGTTTACAAAAAGAGTTAAGTCCAACAGTATTGATTGTAGAGTTTAATAAGTATCCAAAATAGTGGTGTACTTGGCTGTATGTGGAGGGACTGAAAAGCTATATAGTAGGGTTGTGGGTCGCTTAAGTAGGGGCTTGACAAGGACATATTTTGGAGTTGAGTAGATGAAGTTTGAGTTTTTCTTTAAAGTGGGATGGGTGAATGATTTCCAGTATATTCCCGCCCCCTATTGCCTATTGTCTGTATCCCTAATTGCAGTCATCCCTATTGACAGACTCTCCTTTCTCCATTCCCATGTTGATTGTTCTTAGAAGAACTTCTGCTATTTTATGAATATAATATTCTGTATTATTATTGTTGTTCTCCTCAAAGATCTGCATCCAAAATCCCAGTCTCTTCCTGTTACTTGAGCTTCCTCCATTTCATCATCATCATCCTCTCTTTCCACTTTGAATTATATTTTTCTGCTTGTGATATGTATAGCCTTAACTGTGTTGCTCTGAAATACCCCTTCAACTTGGGTATTCCCAGTCCGCCCTGTTCTGTTGGAAGAGTAAGCTTATCCCCTTGATTCCTGCTGTCTTCTCCTCCCAGATGATATCCTGCAGCTCTTTATCAATTGCTATCCACAACTTCTCCTCTGGTTGATAAAAATATGCCTGACCAGTGCACAAGACTAAATGGACTAAAACATTTCAACTGCTTGTATCTTACTATCAGTATCCATGTAACAGAGCTTCCATTTTCTCAGTTTTTGTATTATCTTTTTTAAGTCTCTTCCCACATATCCTTAGCTGCCACACTAGTATAATGTTTAATCCATACTCCTCAGTACTTTATTTTATCATGTCCCATAAGTATGGATATTGCTGAACCAGGTCATATGTGGGTTTATAATTTATCACTATTGCTTTTGTTTTTGCTTCATTAATTTTGTATCCAGAAAAGGTTTGAAATGGTCTCTGCATATGTTCCGCAACAGTGTAATGTCTCTTTCTGATTTTGTCAGGTATAAAATAATGTCATCAACAAATAGAGCCAGCTTTTCTTGACTACCATACCTGTTATATCCTAGAATTTCTGAGTCCCTTATTTTCTTTGCCAGTGGTTCTAAATATAATGCAAATAACAAAGGGGAGTGAGGACACCCCTGCCTGGTTTCTCTGCTCAAACAGAGATTGTCAGAGAGGACCTCACCCGCTTTAATTTTCACCTCTGATCCTTCATGTATCCTCTTAATTAACCTTATAATTTTATCAGAGAATGCAAATGCTTCCATTGCTGTCCTCATAAAATCCCAGCTTACTCTGCCAAATGCTTTCTTTGCATCAAGACCCACCAGCAACAGTGGTATTTCTTGCATTCTGCTTCCCTCTGGATCATCACTGTTTTGTTTATGTTGTCAAATGTTTGCCTCCCCTCCACAAAACCAAATTGATCCATAGCTATTAATTTTGGCATCACTTTTGCCATTCTTTTAGCCATTATAGAGATAAACACTTTATAATCATGATTTAGTATCGAAATGGGCCTGTATGAATCTGGATCTGATGGACCTTTACCATCTTTAGGTAGGGCAGCTACTACCGCTTTCTTTCAGGATGTTGGTACTGCTCCTTCTCTTAAAATACTGTTAAACAAAACCTTCCAGATCTTCATCAGTTTTTTCCCTCCTAGCTTACAGACTTCCATAGGAATACTACCTAATCCAGGAGACTTTCTTGTAAATTGGTTATACATCACCATTTTTATCTAGTCTCCTACTATCTTATCTGTTAGAAATTGAGCCTCCATTTACTCTAGTCTTGGCATTTTTAATTCTTTCATAAACATTTCCATTTGTACCTTTTCTTGATTTCCATATTTCTCTGCTTTATACAGACTTTCATAGAATTTCTGAAATATTTCTAGAGGATCCATAGTTATCTTTCTTGTAATAGGCTCCCTAAGTTTGGTGACAGCAATATTTCTGTTATCTGAGCCACTGTGCTAAAAGTTTTTGTGCTCTAGAGTTATTATCAAAAAAAAAGTTGCTTAACAATAATTTTTATAAACTCATGCATATTAGCAAGGTAGTCCCTTATTTTCTGTTTAGCATTCTGTAGTTGCTCCTCCCCTTCTTGTTCTGTGAGATTTTCCCTATTTTACAATACTTTAATATTTGTCAGTCCCCGTAAATAATTCTTGTTACTTCTTAACCACATCTGCTTTTGTTTCATTTCTACCCTAGTTTTAAATTCCATTTTAATTTTATCCCACTCCCTAACTATATTTTCAGAAAAAGTTTCTATCTTCTCGAATAGCTCCTGAATAATTTCCATTAATTCCTCTCTTTTCAACAGATAGGTGGGAAAAGCGCCATTGTCTCATTTTTATTTCATTACCCTGCATTTTTAATTTAGTTATCATTGGTGCATGATTTGAAATAGTTGTTGGGTGTATCAAGACCTTCAGTTAAATGCACATGTTCCTGTGAAATGTAAATTCTATCTAGCCTAGCCCAGTTTTTGTATCTTAGGAATAATATGTAAATTCACTCTGAATTCCTAGTACTCAATTCACATCTTCCATGCCAAATATTTTCATAAATTTATCTACCATTCTTTGTTGTATTTCCCTTTCTGGGACCCCAGACACATCTTCACTCTTGCAACTCAAATTCCATTCCCCACCTCTAAGTAATATTCCTAGCTGAAAGCAGCTTATTTTTCCCAGAATTTTATTTAGCTCTATTTTAGCACTTTTTGGTGGAATATAAATACATGCCAGTGTAATCCTTCTCCCTTCCCAGTAACCCCTTAGTACTACAAATCTACCATTATTGTCTTGTTTTCCTCTTCTATTACTATTAGAGCTCCTCTTGCAATTAATAGAAGTACTCCTCTCTTCCTTTCCCTAGGTATTCTGCTGAATAACCACCCTGAAAATTTCTTTATCAAATTCACATGTTCAGTTCTTTTTCAAGTGCGTCTCCTTTAGCATAGCTATTTGCACTGTACATTTCTGAATATAGCTCACTACTCTTTCTTTTTTGGATTTATCTGTTAGACCATTAACGTTTAAAGACATTGTAGAAAGAATCATATTTTTGAGGGATTATTATTCCCACTGTTTATGTAAAACAGCATTTTTAAGCATCTAGTTCCAGCTTTTGTGTTACATGCATGTGGTTTGGCTGGTTAATCTTTTATACAAATGTTTCTTGTTATCTCTGTTTGAGACTCTTTTTATTTTATTGAAAAACCTGAAGTAAAACACACACACACACA
This sequence comes from Protopterus annectens, assembly GCF_019279795.1. Taxonomy (NCBI): domain Eukaryota; kingdom Metazoa; phylum Chordata; order Ceratodontiformes; family Protopteridae; genus Protopterus; species Protopterus annectens. The sequence continues at coordinate 1,341,583,604 of NC_056728.1, read as the reverse complement.
CACACACACACACACACACACGCACACACCTCTCTAAAACCTACTAACTTAATATGCAAAACTATGCACGTTTTCAAATATTGAAGTTTACCCCTTAATAGGAACATAAGTTCCAAACTGACAGCCACACACACAGACTCAAGCTAAACAGAAAGAAAGCTTATTCATACTAAGACACATGGTAGAGCCTGTGATTCTATTAAATGCTGTCTGGTTTTGCCTTATGTTTGTAGCCCTACCAACTGGGAAACACTTGAATGCTTTTAGAAAACTTTTTTTCCCAAGCCATTTCTCTTTATCAGATTGTCTGCTAGTGACATGAGAACCAGATATAGGACTGTTTACTAGAAAAAAGACCTTATAATATTCAATATTCTTTTTTCATTTACTTTCATTCTGTCAGAACTAGTTACTATATAAAGCTAATGGCCTTAACCCAGTCATTCCCCTAAGAAGAATGAGAAAAAGCACACTTTTCTTTTGTCATTAACCAAACCCCCCCCCTTTTTTTTTACATTGCAGTGCCTTAAACTAAATAAGGAGAAAGAGAGAAGGGAGAAATAAACAAAAAGAATAAATAGAAGTGCCTATTTGTATTAGTATCTCCATTACACTTAAAAATAACTAAAAAAACATTACCTTATAGCATACAAAGAAAATCATGCACCACTTAAGTAATACTGTTAAGAAAAAATGTTGTTTTACTTAACTCTCTTCCTCCTCTTTCCCTCTCATGAGTATTTTTCTGAATGTTAATGACATGAAATAGGGCATGTGCTTTAGAATCCCCTACAAGTTTAACAAAGTCCAGTATTTCCAGATTTTCTTGTTGTGTCCTGTTTCATCCAGGTTACAGATTTTTGTCTCCAAACGTTAATAACATAAAGTAGGGTATGTGCTTTAGAGTCCTGGCAAGTTTAACAAAGTCCAGGAAAGTCCAATGTTTTCAGATTCTTTTGTTCTATTCCTGTTCATCTGCATCTCCCAAACTCTGTCTCTGATTCATCTCCAGTACACTCTCGATTCTTCTAGTCAACTTCTGTGCTTTTTTCTCTCCGTCAGTCATTTTCCATTGAAACCATGGGAAAAGTTTCTGTGTGCAGTGTCGCTGTGGTCTTTATTACCAGAATAACAAGAAGCAGAATCTCCGTCTGTTTCACAGCTCACTTTTTGTTGGACAAACTTTTGTATTTCTTCCTTAGCATGTACTTCCATCAAAAATATTTTTGTTCCTCCAGGGGAAAGATATTTTGAAGATAGTTGAGTACAGCAGTTTGAATCTCATGCCTGCTTCTTGGCATGCCCTAAATAATGGAATACATTTATTCCTCTTCTGCCTGCTGTGCAATGAGTAGTCATTCTCCAGAAACACTCTGCTGCCTCTCACTTTTAGTACTTTTTCCTTCTGCCACAGTTTTGTCAGAATCAACTCCTTCTGATAAGATTGCAGTTTTACTGTTAAAGGTCTAGGTTGTTTTCTCATAGCCAGGTTTGGAACATACACATGATATGCCCTTTCAATTAACAATTCTTGTTGTTGAATACCAGTCCAGTTCCTTATTTGTACTTTCACAAAATGAATGCAGTCTGTTCCTTTCAGATTTTCTGGTGCAGAAGAAAATCTAAGGTTTCCCCTACATGTTCCATCTTCTAATTCTATTATTTTTTGAAACCTCTCTTATTGTCCAGTCTCAAATTCAGCCAGCCTTTTCTTCATTTCAGTCTGTGGGTGTTGCAGTTTTGTCACATTATCTGAATATCTATTCAAAGCTTCTTCCGTTTTTTCCAGCTTTTTATTGTTTGTGTTGATATACTGCATCAGTGTTTCATTTATTTTAACCAGGTCTGTGTGCAGCTGCTTTATACTTTCCTGTAGGTTACTGGAAGTCATGTGTGGAAATTGCATTGCTTCTTTTTGAAAAACTGCAGTACTTTTCCCAGTCTTTTTTTTTCATCAACTTTTGTAGCCGATTTTCCTCCAGATTCTTTACATTTCTTTTATTCCTGGCATCTAGGCAGTGCACTTACTAGTCAGTTACTGAAATTTACCCAGAAATCTAGGTCTACTGGCTTTCTCTGCTAGGTTTCTATTTTCTGAATGGGAGAGCCAGAATTAAGCTGTTACTCAATGTGCAGCTATCTTGGAAGTAAACAATATTTCTTTTCAGGAATTGTTATCTTTCCAGAATCAAACTGAGGATTGTCGACAGGTAAGGTATATTTGTGATGGCTGCAGTTGTTTTATGGACCTTTTGTGGCACCCCCTGGATGAAGCGGCTGGTAGCCCCACTAAATTTTCTAACTCAGTTGGTTAAAGCTTACCACAGTCTTTCATTTGGGTAAAAATACTTTAGTAAAACAGATTTCCAATGTTTTGGTGTGCCCCTCATCTTTCAGAAGTCACTCGACATTTTGTTAATACATGATTTGTTTGAAACATGTTTGTAAGACAATAGTGGCACCCACACAAACTTGACAAAACCATGGGTGCCATTTTGTACCATTCAGTGGAACTGTATTAAACTCCCACAAATGCAAAAGCTGAAGTTCATACATGTTGTAATTGATGTTTTTTTCTGGATGGATAGAGACATACCCATGTCTAAGAAATGATGCTGCCAAATAATTCCGGATTTTATCCCAGTGTCCCTTGCTGTGTCCAGTCATATCAGGGAACTCATTTTACTAGTGGAGTGATACAGCAGATCAGCAAAACATTGCATATCAAAATACAATGCCATTATCCATGTAGGTCACAAACTTCAGGAAATGTAGAGCAGACAAACCAAATTATAAAGATGCACTTTGTTGAGTTGTGCTGGTCTAAAATGGACAGAAGTTTATCCTTAGTTTTATTCAGTATGCAAAGTGCAGTTATTGCTACTAAAAACTGTCCCCTCATAACATTTTCATGGGTAGACCTATGAGGTAAAGCCTGCTAATCCTCTTCCTAACCATTTGAAGGTACAAAACGTAGATGAATCCATTTTTGTATAGTGCAAGTCTTTGTGTTCTATTTTGCAGTGGTACCACCCCACTGTGTCTGCTCTTTGGAGCAGCCTACAGTAATTACATCCTGGGGTCTTCATCTACATCACATCATTTTCCCAAAAAAACTTTGCAGCCAGGTGGAGAGGATCATACTTTGATTTGCTTACAACCGCTACTGCCATTTGAGGCAAAAGGACTGTCCACTTGGACCAATGCATCGCATGTCAAGAAGTGCCTCCCTGAGTACAACTGTGATGCCATCGTTGTCATCCCTCATGACTCAGCTGAGTCTATTGTCAGCTGCACCAGATGAAAAATCAGGGACAACATTGCATCTGGAGATGACGACTAAAGACTTTTTTCACTTTGCCACCCAAACCAAATCCGGAAGTGAGATCTAGTGATTTGCCAATCGAATCCAGAGGGACAGTCAAATGACTCTACAACATAATCTTCATTGGAGATCAAACTTCTTCATTGACATTATTTTTCTTGCTTCTGAAACAAACATTGAGGATTCATCATGTTTTTTGAATAGTGGAACCGTATACAACCAGTACTTTTGGGTAGAGTTTATTTGGAAATTGACTAAATATGAATTATAACCAAGCACTTCAGCATCCATGTTTATAGTTTTTTTCAAAAATGTCTCCAGCCCAACGTGCTTGATTTTCATATGAACTGATTATCACAACAGCTATTGTATTATTCATCATTATTTTATTCTGTACTTTTTTCATCTGGAACTGTAAGTGCAACATCACCTACAGACATCAGAACTGTAAGAACAGAATATTTTTTATTAGACATAAGTGTATCGCTAGAACTAGGGACAGACACAGGGTCAGCATTACATACAGAACAACTGATTGGGATCCAAATGTAATACTTTTTTGCTGCCCTATACACACATGCCAGTACTGTTAATGTTAGTAACTGTTGGGTTTGTGCACATATACCTACTGCACATGATGGGGGTATTCCACTCGTTCCCATACTAACAAATGATACAGACCTTTATACAGCATTTCCTACTATTTTTCTTACTAAAATTGAAAAGCAGAGCATATCTGTATGTCATTTTCAGCAGTTCCAGTTGAGTTGTCAGTGACTGCTATCGTAAAAATGGTATACCTTTTTTGAAAGAAACGGTATTTGTAATTTTTCATAGAACATTTATGATGGGGCGGGAAGGCTTGGGCATTGCATGAATGTTGTTATATTTGTGGAGATCAAACATATCCCTGGTTACCAGCAGACTAGTCAGGTTGTTGCTATATAGGACATGGGCAGTAATTAATAAACAGTTGAATGATTTTCCAGTATAACAAGATAGTTTAGGATTACATGATTTGAAGGGACATTTTAGACCCACATGGTTAAGGCTCATACACATAACACAAGCTGAAAACTATAATTCAAAGTGGAAAAGGATGATGATAAAATGGGAAAAATTCAAGATGCAGAGAGAGTGGGATACAGATTCTTAAGGAGAATAACAGCCATTCAGGATACTAGATTCATAAAGTAGCAGAAAGTATTCTAAGAACTAAGCCAAAACAATAATGGAGAAAGGAGATTTTGCCATAGAGATGCCTGCAATCTGGGTACAGAGAATCAGCAAAAGAGGCCTGGAATTTACTGCAGAAAACTGGCAGTGGAACCAAGGTATTGGGAGCAAATAACTAAAGAAGGAAAAGTAATAGAATGGGATGAGACCAGACTGCAGACTAGAGATTACCTTCCTTATCAGGGATTGATATCAGAGTATATACAAAGGGAAAGGGATAGGGGAATCCTGAGTGAAAGACCTGCTCTGTTAAGAGTTTTTTTAACTGAACCTAAAACGGAACCTGTTGTTAAAAAAAGTGGTAATTATTAGGCCATATAAAATACGATAACTAATGGAATCAATCAGAGGAGGTTAGAAAAGATTGGTAAGAAAACAATGGGAAGACGTATGTATGTCTCCCAAATATGAAGCAGAAAGAAGTGTTTGCATACATACTTTTATACCACAGACTCCAACAAGTTTTTCCTCATGTAGATGGCACATTTTGGAGGTATGATGGGGAAGAAAGAGGTAACTGGGAACATATGTTTTAGGAGTGTAGTGAGTTGTCAGACTTTAAAAATTCTCTACATAGTACTTTGTCAGAAATTTTGGGTGAGAAAACAGACATAGCTAAGGAAATTATTTTTTTTTTTTAACTGGGATACTAGATATGAATTGCCTAGACATAGTAAGGCCTTGTTAAATTTAACTCTGGTGGCTCCCAAAAAAAAAACAATTACTAGAAAATGGAAATCAAGTCTAAACTGTCTGTACTTGAAGTAGTGAATGTTGCAACAGCGATAAAAAAAACGAGGAAATGGAACTTTCAGGAATTGTTTGCATAAATATTTTTATAACCCAGAAGGCTTCAGAGTATTTTTCTTCAGGTAGATAGCAAATGATGGAGGTGTGATGGAAAAGAGAAAGGTAACTGGGCACGTTTTTTTGGGAATGTAACCAAACTGGCAGATTTTAAAAATTCCTTGCAGAGTACTGTTGTCAGAAATGTTGAGGGAGCAAATGGTTATAACTGAGAAAATGATTCTTTAGCTGGGACACAGAATCTGAATTTCCTAGACATAGTAGGGCTTTCCTAAGTTTAATGCTATTGGCTGCCTAAGAAAGCATTACTGGAAAATGGAAATCTAAATTTAAACCAGATGTAATTGAAGTACTGAATAATATAAAGGGGATGGATGAACTGAAGGGATCCTTAGAAAAGGGAAGGAGCAAATTACATAAAAATAAGTGGAATTTGTGGGGACATTACATGCAGAACAGTATTCTGGAAGAGGAGTGAGGTTTAAGTGAAGGCAGGACTTGAACAATTTGTGCTATACTGGAGTAAATGTTAAAAAGGCATATGTATAATGCATGAAAAATGCTAATATGGTTTGTTTTCTTTTCTGTTAATTTATGTGTGCCTATATCTTAAGTAATAACTTGAAAAGGTGTTTAAAAACAAAAATAAAAACATGCAAATAGTTGCAGAGTTTGCAGGAGCATTTGTGTTCAAATCCCTTGATGATATCACAATGTTGTCCATTTCATAAGAGAAGTTAAATGAGGTACGGTAACACTTTGAAATATTTAATCCTGCTTTGTAGATTAGCTGACAATTGCAAATTTGTAGAATGATGGGAGTGTCATGGTGGACAGAGTGCCACCCCCTGCAAAAAAAAAAAATTAATTTGCAATTTCAGGTACTTGTGGTTCTGAGAACTGAAATTATGATAGGGATCAATTTTGTTCACATGACTTATTACTTCAAGTTTGTTGCCTGTATCAAGCACTTGCTTTAGCCATATTTATTTATTTCCTAAACTATTAATATTGTACTGTCTTATAGAAAATGAACTTCACATCTTTTATGAATCATTTAGTTTGCATTTCTTTTTGTAGGTAATAACCTGGACAAAACAGTACAACAGTGCTGCTCAAACAGACCTACCTGCTATGAATCAGCTGTCAAACTGGTTAATGAATAATTTGCCAACGGATGATAAAGAAGCCACTTTGGTGCATGGAGATTTCCGCATTGATAACATTATTTTCCATCCAACAGAGGTAATTGCAAATGATTTTCCACTGCATTTATTTTCCTAAGTTTCAGCACTAGCTAATGGAGGCAGGAAAATGAAAATGTGATGTGAATAAGTCACTGAGCCATGTAAAAGACTACAGAATAAGAATGTTAATGTTTGCTGATCTAAGTTCAGGAGCACCAGCTTTTGTGATTGTGCTGGAAAATAACATATAGCTTGTTGTAGGGCAACACATCATTCTTGCGAAAGAAGTGGTTACATCACGTTATTTTTATCTTTGTGTGGATTACTACATGAAGATGTGCAGAAATGCATTATTGGAAGATTGACCTATTTACACACACATCTTGACTATATTTCTAGGATTACAAAAATCCAATTCCAGGTACATGGTGGGATAATGCTGCAAATATAGCATGTAGGACTAGAAATATAAAATCCTTTCCACTTTTTATGCTAAATTCTAGGTATTCTGAGGGGACAGATGACATTCACTTTCATCACGGCTGACCAGATTTTTATATTAGATATATTTTATTTGTTTTTATTTTATTTATTTGATATTTGTTTACTGGGGATGTCCGACTGGACTAGTAGCCGATTTTCAGAGGAGGCCCAGGGAGAAAAGCTCCAAGTATAGTAAACCAACTGGCAATGATTACAATTTGCAGAAAAAGCATAACACTGAGTAACATATCATTCATTTAGTTAGTACACAGAATAATAAGGAAAACAACAGAGTATGTGTGGGCTAGTAATAATGTAGCCCAGACGTATAAGTATACCAAAGTACAAATCGTGAGTAATACAATTTTTGTACCACTTAATATAATGGAAGAGTTATCTATTTGTTATACATAGAAGTATGCATAAGTAGAGGTGCACCATAGTTGGGACCAAGGGTGTGGTATGAGTGGAGTTGTACATTGTCAGAGAGAGAATAGTAAGGTGGAAGATGAAGGGTATGGGACAGAGGTTATGGTATGGTCAGCCTGGTGCAATACAAGGGCAGAGCCAGTTTTTGATAGATGTTCTTTAATGAGATGTTTAAACTTGGATGAGTTTGTGGTATTTAAGATCTTTAGAGGGCTGGTATTTCATATTTTGGATATTTGGGTAGAGTACAGAGAGTCATCAAAGCTATTATTTGATTTAGAAACTTTTAACAGTAATTTTTTTTAGTTGATCTAAGGGTTCTGTTATTGGAGTGAGTTTGTACAAAATTTTGTAGAGCTGGATATTTATTGGGTTGGCATATGATGGTATGGACAGCTGTCTGAATAATAGTAGATTGGGTAGTTCTAGCCATTTTAGTTGATGGAGAGCAGCACAGTGGTGGGATCTATAAGTGGAGTCTGTGGCGAATCTGGCTATTTTGTTGTAACAGCTCTCTAGTTTAGATAGGTCTGTTTTTCAGGTTAGTGAGAATAGGGGATGGTACAGTAAAGTGGTAGCAGGTGGATCCTTGCAGTGCATTGTCTGTTGGTGTTTGGAATGGCTTCATTCTGTAGACTGTGCTTAGTTTTATGTGGGCTTTTTGTATGGTATGTGTTAGATGTTTGTCAGATCTTAGTCTGTTGTCGATAGTGACTCCTAGTAGTTTGGTGTGTGAGACTGGTTCAGTTTTGATATTATTGGAGGAGTAGATGAGAAAAAGGAGAATGTGGTCAGTTGCTTTGTTGGAGAAGATTATTAATTTGGTTTTGTTTGGATTGAGAATTAATTGATATCAGAGAGGCAGGATTCTATAGTTGTGAAGGATTTTTGGGTTATATCTTGGAGTTGTGAGATTGAGGGTGCAGTATAGATGAGAGAAGAATCATCAGTATATTGAGCTATGGTGGCAAGGCTAGTGGTGGTGTAGAGTTTATTAGTAAATAATAGTGAAGAGTAGTAGTCCTGGTATTCAGCCTTGTGGGTCTCCAACAGTGACGGGTAACAGAGGGGAGAGGTCATTTTGCCACGTAACAGCTTGTTGACAGTCCGATGGGTAGTTGTGAAACCATGATATAGCTGAGTTAGATTAAGGGATGTGAACTCTTTGAGTAGAATTTGGTGGGAAATGGTATCAAAAGCTTTAGACATGTCAAAGAAGATAGAGGAAATAAGCTGTCTGTTGTTTTTTGAGTTGGTTTATTGTATTAGTGAGATTTAATGGGGTGTTTGAGGTGTGTCCAGGATGCAATCCATGTTGAGAGTTGGTTAGTAGGTTGTTATGCAGAACATAGTCCATACGTTGAAAATGTATACATTTTTTCTAGGATTTTGGAAAGTGGTGATAAAATGGCAACAGGTCTATAGTTTGAAAGTTCTGTTGAGGTGCCATGTTTGTACAGAGGGGTGACAGGAAGGTTTCCAGATTTTAGGGATATATTCATTAATGGATCAGTTGAGTAAGAGAGCGATGGGGGTAGAATATTGTGCCTGCTGCTAGCTTAATATATTCAGTAGGGAGTTGGTCTGGTGTGAGGGATGTGAGCTTCATTTTGTTTAATAACTTTTTTTATGGTGCTTGTTTGAATAGGCTGAAAGGTGAAACAGTTGGGAGTTGTATCTGTTCTTACAGCAGTGGAGTGGGGCATACTGTTGTAATTTTTTACAAGGGATAACATGGAGTTGATAAAGTAAGAGTTAAATGGAGTTGCTGTGCTTTCTGTGGAATGGGTAGGAGTTTTAGATTAGCCTGGTTGCAATAATTGTTTGATAGAAACTCAGAATTTTTGTGGATTTTTATGGTTTTTGGATTTATTTATTTCTTGCTGGTAATTTACAAAAGTAGTTTGGCTTTTATTGCTCTGATACTGTGACCAGGCTTTATCTCTCTGTTTTAGTAGCTGTTTGGTGTCCTTTGTTAGCCATAATACGTATTTTGGTTTAACCCAGATTTTTCTGAACGGTGCTAAATAGTTTAGGGTACCAAGGGATTTTTCATTAAAGTATTAGACGGTAGAGTCTAACTGTAGATGTAGGATTTTTAGTGGAGACCAGTTACACTGTTGTAGTAGTAATTTAACGATCCATCCAGCCATCCATCCTCAACCCCTTTTTCCCATTTTTGCACACAGGGTTATCAGGTGAAACTTTTTTTGGTTTTGAATCTGTTTGTATATGTGATTTTATTTGAGGTTTAGTTGTTATCTGAATAGATAGGTGGGAAGAGGATCACCAAGGCTGTCTGGGAGGCAGCTAGAGTCTTAGATCAGTGAGGGCTTATTAGTTAGGGTCCAGTCAAGTATGGACTGCCTTTTGTTGTGCTTATCTATCCTGGTTGGTGCTTGAATAGTTTGAGTAAAGCCGTGGAGGTTTACAAAGTTAGAAGGGTTGTCAGAAGTGGTGGTGAGCCAGTCCATGTTGAAGTCTCCTATTATTATTATGGTCTCCTGGTTGAATGTAGAAGATGACCAATGGAGAAGGTTTTCAGTAATGACTAGGTCATTGCTGGGGGGCTGCAGATGGCTATTATGATATGTTTATTGTGGTTAATTTCGAGATTGGATATCAGTATTTCAGTGTTGTTGAGGCCTCATAGTTTAAAGTCTAAGCATATTATTTTTAGTGTATTTTTGTATACTGTGGCTATTCCTCCACCATGTTTGTGCAGTCTATCAAGCCTATGGATTTTATAGCCTGGGGTCAGTATTTCATTGTCATTTGTGTAGGATTTTAGCTAGGTTTCTATCAGTAGTCCTATATCAGGAGAGTAGAGGGAAAGGGATGCATGGTATTTGTGTAGTTTGTTTAAGAGACTTCTCAGATTCATGTTGATGAGTAGTATGCCTGAGCTGTTTCATGGTAGGTTAGTGGTGATGTTGAATTTGGTAGTGTGTGAGGTTTGAGGTCTTTGATGTAATGGATTGTGGCCTGGGTTAGGGTAGATGTCACCACTTAGTTTTTATTCTGGTGTTCTATGTAGTAATATGTGTAAGAGTTTTGTGTGTGTTTTGTGTCCTTATAGATTTAATGTTGAGAGTGACATGGCTGTGCATATTTATATTTAAACAGTTCTGTCCTAGAGGTATTAAAGAGTTGTGGTGCTATGGTAATGTTTATGTGGGTTGTATGTGGTGGGATGAAGTGGGGATAGGTGGAGGAACTTGTGCTTAAAATTATGTGCATGTCATAGGAAGTGGTATGATATCCTATTGTAAGTAAGATATGAAGAGAAATATGTAGAGGCAACATCTTTAACAAGGATGTAGTTGGATAGTTGTTAGTTATGTTGAGCTAGGTGGCTGAGTGAAACAGGTAGTGATTGTTAGTTTTGAAAGTGGTTTCAAAGGGAGGGTCAGTGGGAAAGATCATGTTATGTAGTAGTGATTGGTTGGTTGGGAAAAAGGGCTGTAGTTAAGATGTATAAGTTTATGTGTAGTGAGGGTGAGTGGGATTTGGGGTAGGTAGAGGTGAGGAGTGAGCCCGAGCATAGCGGGTTGAATCACGATGTGGATCAGGGACGCAACCAGAAACAATCAGTTGCTGCAGCTTCCAGATAAGTACAGTACAGCTGTTTTTGCAAAAAGCAGGTCTCTCAAATTGCGTGAGAATAAGGGCAAGTGGGAGTGGGTTAGGCAAAATAACTTGTTATGCTTATTATACACAGTTTGGAAGAGATCAGTTTCCTAATAGTTTTTTTATTTTTGCAGAAAGCATATTGGAGGAGAGAGAATTAGATTGTGGGGTGAGTAGTGGGTCCAGTAGTGTATATGTCTGTAGTTTTATATTTAAATAAGGTTCAGTTTAAACGAGACTTTCTAGAGTAATTGTTAGACATACTTTGCTGGCAACATTTTTCTTTTCTTCTTTAAAATATTACATGTGTAGAGCTGCGACACTCGTCTGTTCTGAGGGATTGTTCTGATAGCCAATTCAATATAAAGACTGTCCAGCTTCCAAAGCTTAAGGGCATCTTTGACATGACTAGACTATTAGAAACTTGAGCATAGCAGGAAGAAAAACAACTGTCTGTGTGCAAAGTCCTTCAGAGCTTGCATGCAAACTAAATAAGGGAGGTTAGTGCCCTGAAATAGGTCAATGCTAGATATAAAGAATTCAATGTCCTCAGCAAGGCAAACAAAATCATACAAAAATAAAGGGTGTGGAGGGTGGAAGCGGCTACTGCACCAGTGATCTATTTGACCATCTGCTATTATGGTAAGTTTACTTATAAAACTGCACTGTGTTCGTCATTAGATCACTGCTGTAGTAGCTGAAGCTCTGTGGGTATTGACTGAAGCTGTATGTTGGCTTATGCTGCAGAAGGCTTTAGATATGAATGTAGTATTATTTTCTGGAAAACAAATACAAGGACACAGAGTTTTGGTTTTCCAGAAACTGAAATTCCATTTCCATGAGATGAAATCCAGGAATTATACCTGTGATTTTTAAATGTAAAATATCGAGATTTACCTGTTTTGTTCCTGCAAAAAAATGTAAATCAGTAGCCTTGAATATGTGTATGCATAAAACAGCTATATTTCTTTGTAAGTTCATTTTGTCTGACAATCAAGACTCTCTCCCTACAGGACCAGTGTCACTCTATAGAGCCTATCTTTCAGACAGCTTTGATGGTTAACCTGCTCCCTTGTCAATGTCCAAGATATGAAGACATTTATAATGGCACTAAAACCACCCTGGGTTAGGAAACCAGTGACTTGTATCACCGTGGAAACCCATAATGCCCTTCTGACGCAAGTGCACACTTCAGAACAAATACTATGAAAGCTACTACAAGTAGTTTGGGGAGCTGACCCCCTACCACCTCAGCTACTGTTTGCATCCTTGTTCCTCCTCCAATGGGTTGCATTATCTGTGGCCTGCTACACCTCACCCCCTCCCAGGATGGGCATACATATCTTCCTTTGGCAACTCCATTACCACCTGAGTTGCTACTCAAACTTGGGTCTCCTGGGCCATAGTTACAGCTTCATTCTTTGTGCCACCAGAACTGACTAAAGACAGACTAGTGTGAATTTGAAAGAAGCATTCTTTTTTCCGCAGTCAGATATGGAAGCTGTTTGTAATGTAGATACAAACTTTAAAGATATGATTCAATTAACAGAGGAAAAGATGAAAATTGAAAAGCAGGTTGCAGCTATACTAAATAATGATGTGGAAAAAGCTAGAAATTCCTTAATGAAGATAGAAAAAAGAAGGCAGGAAACAGCTGGTTGCACAAGTCTAAATATATAAAATAAATGTGATGATTTTGGCAAAAAGAATTTGGGGAGCAAAATAGGTTTTGAATAAGGAAGAACTGAAGAACTAGAAAAACAAAATGTTGGTATAAAGGTTAAAAAGGAAAGAAAACATGAAATGATTTCTTTCTGTATATTGAAAGAAGGCACAGAACAAGATAGAATGAGGAGGCCCCTCGAAACATACAGGGCAAAAGGAGGTATGTGGATTCCACTACGGAATCCCTTGCCACAGATACTGATTTTGAGGAAGGTGAATCTCTAACCGACAAGGCCTCCTTCGGAGATATCCTTGAAATTCTTCACCAGATGGATGAATGGTTCTCACAAACCCCTTCCCCGGAGGAGTTGATCTTGTGGGAGGCTTTCAGGGCAAGCCCATCTACTACCTGGGTCCCCCCCCCCCCCGACTGACCTGCTGATCAAGCTGGTGTCATTGAGGGCTTGGAATGAACTGGATACAGTAGATACTATCCCCAAACATGCAGATAAAATTTTAAGCTCCCCAGCTGACAAATAATTATCGACCAAAGAAATTCCGGTAGATGCCTTGGTTGTGCAGGCAGCCACCAAGAAGGAGCTTGCTCAGGAAAGCTCCTCTTTCCACCCCTAAATAGAGGATCCTGGGCTCTGGACCTTTGCTCTTTGGGCATTGAACTGCTTGTCTCATTTTACCCAGCTACAAAGGGACTTGGGCAAGGAACTTTCTAGCTCGGTCCTAGGGTCCGTACCTAATGAGGAGCAAGCATCTGTTTCCTCTAAGTTGGCCACCCTACATTCCTTAGCTAATATGTCCACGAGGCTCATCTCTCTCCCTGTGGTGGGTACCTCAAGGGCAGCCGTTTCCGAGGTGCCATACTTGGATGAGGCTGTGCGATTTTGTGGAGCCTTTCAAGCAGTCCTTCATTAATGCCTCATTTGATGGCTCCACCTTGTTTGATTCCATGGTGCATGACACCTTGACCCAGAGAGCGAAAGATGGTAAGACCCTGTCTGCCATCATGATCTGTTTCTGTATGCCACAATTGACCTTCTCTAGGAACCAGTGTGGTAGTAAGAAAACATGGTTTTGGAAGTCACAGGGTCCGTTCCAGGACACTTAGGGAAACCTTTCCCCCTGAGGCACAGGGGGATATCATAAGAACAGTAGACACCACCTATGTGGCCAAGGGTGTTGACAAAATCAAGGGTCATGGGAACCTGCCCTGGACAAGCCTTTCCAGTGATCCTGAACAGTTACCTGACTGTTGTCCTCTGCAAGCAGTTGGGCAACATATTTCCTTACACCCAGAAGCTTGGGAGGCCATCACACATGACAAATGGGTGCTAAGGATTGTATCCAGAGGATGCTCCATTCCCTTTTCCAACATTCCAAACATAAATGTCACCTCCCCGATGTTCCACCCAGTCAGAGGGAGGACTTTAGCCAAGAAATAAGAAAGTTACTGCAAAAAAGAGTCATCCAAGAAGTTCCTCCCAATCAAGTCGGATTGGGTGTTTACGCCAGATTCTTTTCAGTTCCCAAAAAGACAGGGAACCTGTGGCCTATCTTGGATCTCACCTACCTGAACAAGTCAGTGAGATACACAAAGTTCAGGATGGTCACCATTTAATCCATCTTACCTCTCCTGAAGGTGGGCAGTTGGATGTGCTCTGTAGACCTCAAGGATGCGTACTATCATATCAGAATGGACAGGCACTTCAGGTCCTTTCAGGCTTGGAGCCAGTCACTACCAGTTTCAGGTGCTTCTATTTGGCCTCATCATAGCCCCCAAGGTGTTCACCAAATGTCTAACTGTAGTTGCAGCTCATCTCTGACTGCAAGGCAATCAGATGTTTCCATATCTGGATGACTGGCTCTTCACCACTCCAACCAGGCTTTTACACCTTCAGGCCAGGGATTACTTTCTCAACCAACCTTCTACTCTGGGCATAACTATAAACCGACAGAAGTCTCATTTGGATCCAATTCAAACAATATACTTTATAGGGGTACATCTAGACACAATGGTGGCTCACGTTTATCTTGCATTGGACAGGGTGCTCAGTCTGAGATCCCATATCAGCTAGATCTTGACTGTTCCAAAATCCTCATAAACCATAATTCTTCTCCCAATGGCATGCTTTCACATGTGCATTCTTCAGTGGACTCTAGCAGTACAGTGGTTTCTATTCAGAAATCCCTTGAACTTTCCCATCAAGCTATCATGTGTGTGCAGGGATTCTGATTCTCTTCTTTGGTGGCTTCAGTCCTCAGAGATTACTCAGTGATTACCTTTCATTCTCCCCTCCCCAACCACCACATTGACCATGGATGTCTCCCAGTTTGTGTGTGTGGACGGCATTGTCTGGGTTGGACAGTCTAAGGCACGTGGATGCCTCAGGAGACCAAGTTGCATATCAGTATTCTTGAGATGAGAGCGGTTCTTCTAGTGTTGCAAGAACTAAGATGGTTTTCTTCCTCAGGGGTCTGTTGCTTTCCAAACAGACTATATGTCTGTGGTTTGGTACCTAACAAATAGGGAGGAGCTAGATCTTACTCCCTTTGTTGAGAAGCAATGAGGGTTTGGCAGTGGGCCATTTCTTCCAACTGCTTACTGATAACAATGCACATTCTGGGGGAATCCAACATCCTAGCAGACAGACTCGGCAGAATGCTGCTGATTCCCCATGAGTGGTCCCTGAACCAGTCCACTGCAGATGCAATATTCCTGAAATGGGGTTATCCTTGCTGCCACCTTTTTGCTTCCCTCCTCTCAACAACAAATGCAGCAAGTATTTTGTCTTGATCCCTCCTCAGGGACAGTCCTCCAGGGATGCTCTGGTTCATGCTTGGCCCTCTGGTCTACTGTACACCTTTCCCTCTCTTCCTTGATCCCCATGTTCTTGCAGAAAGCTCTCAAGTTGCGAAGCAAAGTGATCCTCATTACTCCCTTTTGGCCTCGACAAACCTGGTTCACCTTTTTTTTTTTATTTTTTTTATTTCATCTGGTTTGCCCTCCGATGAAGGTGGATCCAAGTCCAGATCTATTGTGTCATCCGTTGGGGCATCCGCATCCCAAAATTCAGGCCCTGAAATTAAGCGCATGGTTTCTCCACTTCTGATAATGGCTAGATCTCCCAGGCTGTCTTCTCCAGTCTGAGAAATTTTGGTTTCATCATGTAGGGCTTCCACTCACAAAATTTACAAAAGTAAGTGGTAAAGATTCTCCCTTTGGGCAGAACAGAATCGGATAGATCCTTTTACAGCACCAGTTTCAGTAGTTCCAGACTTTTTGGCTTCCCTGTTCAAGGAAACTGCTATTCATTCTACAGTCAAGGTACAGCTTGCTGCCATTTCTGACTTCCACTCTGGTTTTGACTCTGTGTCTTTAGGCTCTTCTAAAGTTATATAAGGCTTTTCTTAGGGGCACCTTTCTGCTACTGGCTCCAGTCAAGGACCCTACACCAGTACACCTCCTTGAGATCTTACAAGCCTTGGTCTATCCCCTGTTTGAACCTTCGGCTACTGTAGATCTCAAATTCCTTTCCTGGAAAACTCTTTTCCTAGTAGCAATTACCTTGGCTAGGAGAGTGCCTAAGCTGCAGGCTCTTTCTGCAAAATTTCTGTACTTTTTTATAGAGACAGAGTTACCCTACATATGAATCCTTTTTTCCCAAGATGGTGAAAGACAAACAACTAATAAATTCATCTTCCAATTTTCTTTCCTCAATATCAGAACAACGGAGAGTACACTTTATACGTGCTTGATGTGCATAGACAACTTTGTTTTTACATCCGTAGAACTAAATCCTTCAAGAAGTGTGATCAGTTGTTTCTTTTTTGAACACTGAAAAAGTTAAGGCAGTGACCAAAGTTTTCTTAGCCAGATAGTTGAAAGATTGTATTATGCTTATTTACTCTTCTAAAGGTATTCCCTTACCAGAGCTGGTAAGGGCACATTCTACAAGGTCCATGGCCACATCTCAAGCCTTTTGGTCCAGAGGTTTTGTCGAGGACATTTGTGTTGCTGCCACTTGGTCAAACCCACATACCTTTGTCACTCATTACAAATTGGACTTTGTATGCAGGAGTAGAAGTGCTTTTGGTTCTGCTGTACTCCAGAATATTCTTCCTTAATGGCCACCCTGGATTATGGTAGCTGGGGACTCTTTCCCTCAGGTTAATGGAATGAAGTGGACAACATTAGATAAAGAAGTTATGTTCTTACCATAACGTTCCATCTGTGTTGTCCATCTTCATTTCTTTAACCTTCCCTCTCCCCTTCCTCCATTCAGAGTTTATTTGGGAAGCCTAGTAGAAATTTCCAGGAATTCTATTCCTTTGGTTGAGTTCCTGATGTTCTGTTATTGGGAGATCTGTTTATATTTTAATTTCCTTATCTTTGCATTATAGTTAATGTTTTTTTTAGGAACACTGTGTTCTTGTTGGCAATCTCAATGTGAGGTAATGTGGGGGACAGGACATTATGGATAGGTAGTAGGAGCTCAAGTTTGGAGTCTTGAGCTATAAGGAGGAGGCCAGTCAGTTGTGAGCATTGGAACCTTGTGCCAAGGTTAATGGAATGAAGTTGGACAACACAGATGGAATGTTAAGAACATAACTTTTTTTTATCCAACAAAAAGTGAACCATCAAATAGAGGGGACTCTATTTCTCAGTCTTCTGACAATAAAGGTCAGAGAGAGAGACTTTCCAGTGAAACATTTTCCTGTGTTCCAAAGGAAAATGTTTGAGAGACAGAAAAAACACTGGAGTTGATTAGAAGAATTGGAAGTACCTTGGACTTGAACCAGAGTCTTATTTTGGGAAATGGAGATGAACATGAAGAAAACCATCAATACTGAAATTAATGAATAATTGTGCAATAATAAAACATCAGTTATATTTGTGAAATATGGCTTTCCAAGAAAAAGTGGCTGAGAAAGACTGGATTTTTGTTGAATTTGTTAAACTTATGGGTGAACTGTACAGCATATACCCCACTTTGTCATTATGTTTAGAAGGACACTAAAAAGGAAAAAGTAATTGTAACTAGAACACTTTTTGTTCTTAGTGGTATAAACATTTCATGGTATAAACTGCATGTTGTATAGTAAAGCAGTTTTGTGTAGTATATGGTCAGGGGTATTCTTAAATGTAGAGGTGAGCATGAGTGATTGCTGCATATGATAAAGATGTTAAAGTAAACAAGTACTTAGTTTAAGAAATAAAGGCTTTACAGTGTAAAAAGAAAAGGCTGTTCAAAAGCAAGTTTATTTTAATATGTTGTAATCCTGGGCTGGGGGTGGGTTAAAAAGTGCACCGATTTATATTATTTGTAGAGTTGAAATCTCTTATTTTTCCATAGGTGAATGTCTAGGTTAATGCCCTTGACGTAATCTAAATCATTAAGCAAGTAAGCTTGAAAAATAAGACAAAATGATAAATACCATAAGAAGTGCTAAGCGGCCTGCATACACAATGATATTAGCTTGTTTTTTTTTTCTTTTTCAAATGTTCTGTAGTCAGGAAGTCTACAGCTGAAGGCAGTTGTACATTCTGTTCTACTCTGAAATCGACAAAGGCTCCTTCATGTATTTGCAGAGTTTTAAATGTTTTTCTCTCTCTCATTGTTGCCTGTGTTGCCATGGAGATGAGCTGTCTGCAGGTGCTAGCAATTAACTTTGAGAATTCTGAGCATTGTTTACTGAGGGACAGTAAAATTTTAAAGGTACAGAGGTCAGCAGTTCAGTAAAAAATAGTTTGAAATTACTGGAATTTTATAATAGACAGCAGTTTCTCCAAGCAGCCTTAATACTTCAGTGCAATTACTAGAATGGCATATAATTTATTTTTATTTAAAGATAGCCAGTGCACTTTTCTTAAGTCTAAAAGTTAATGTTTTCTGAAAACATATAAGCTGTTTTTCAGATCTGGGAGGGGAATAGAGATAAGAAAAAAAAAAAAACAGGAATGAGAATAAATGGGGGCATAGGCTGTAAAAAGAGTTGTAGCATGGGTAAGCTTAAATTTAGGTTAGGTAATGCCTGTGGGTGCAACTGTTGATTTAGGGCAGTTGCTCCTATCTGGAGGGCTAAACTTAATTTTTGAAGATGTACACAGTTTAGTGTGTTTGTACTAAATTAATATGTTATGGGGGTGTTCTGAAAATTAATTTAGTTTTTTTTGGATTTTCATTAAAACAAAGCCTGGAAAAAATGTAACTTATGTTCCAGTGGAAATGACAAGAAACAACTGTATAAAAGATAAATCTGCCAAACATTAGTGTGAGCATGTAACAAAAGATGGAAATACATATTCAAAACTGCTGTCATGTATAATAGGTGGGAACAATAACTTATTATAATGACTATGCTATTCATATTATTTTGGACTGTAAATGGTCTTAGAGGTATCACAAAAAGTTGAGTATTGAATTATATTAAGAAATGCACAATGCAAATAACAATGCTGCAGGCAACACATTTAGAAATGAATGAGCATGTGTATTTTATAAAGAAAGGATTTCAGGATAGATATTTAGCAGAATATCAGTGACAAATGAAAGGGGAGTGCATCCACTGATTGCTAGAAGAGCTACAATAGTGACAGAAGATGAAAAAATAATAATGGTAAATTTGTGGTAGTAAGGGGCTACTGGCAAGGGAGGAGAATTACTCTGGCATGTATTTGTATCCCACTAAAAACTGCTATTATGGATCTTAAGAAAATTTGGAGAGAAATAATTGCTTTCAGCAGGGACTGTTACTTATAGGTGAAGAATGGAACTTGATTTGCAAGACTGAGGATGTATCTAGTGGGAGTAAAAGGGAAAAAATAACAAAAGAGGGTAGATTTCCAAAGAAATTTGTGAAAATATTTGGTATGCAAGACATGAATTCAGTTAGTAAGAACTCTGAGAGAGAGAGTTGATGCATTGTTCCCCAGGGGAAAATAATTGGGCTAGACCAGATAAAAAGTATTTTTCACAAGAACATGCATGTTTAACTGAAAGCTTTAACACACAACTAATAACTTTATCAAATTATGCACTAATAAATGCTAAGGTAATGTTAAAAAGAGAGGAATTTAAGGAATGGATAATGGAAATTATGTGAGAGTTGTTAGGCAAGACAGAAATTTCTTCAAAAGTTATAATGAGTGGGATAAAATGAAAGTGGACTTTAAAATAGGTTAGAAAGAAAAAGATGAATGGTTAAGAAGTTATAGGAATTACTTGAGGGGCTGACTGTGGTTAAAAGTATTGCAGAGTAAAGGTAATCTGATAGAACAAAAAGTGGCACAACTGCAGAGTACTAAAGAGAAAATAAGGGAGTACCTGGATAATATGCAAAAATTTAGAAAGATTACTGTTCAATAACTCTTTTTGATAATAACTCCAGGGCACAAAACCTTTTAGCACGTCGACTTGATCAACAAAAAATAGAACAGGTTGTTGTCAAATGTAGGGAACCTATAAAAGAAAAATAACCAGAGATCTCGTATAAGTGTTAGAGATATTTTTTGAAATTTTATGAAAATTTGTAAAAAAACAAAAAAAAAAAAACGGAAACGTGGAAGTCAAAAAAGAGATATATTTATGGACAACTTAAGTATGCTGAGGTCAGAGCTAGATGAGGCTCAACAATTAACAGTTAAGGTAGGAGAAGATGAGATAAAAACAGTGACATATAATTGATCTTCAGAAAAGTCTCCAGAAACAGATGGTATTCCTGTGGAAGTAAGGGGGGAAAAAGTGAAAAAGATCAGGAAGGCTTTGTTTAACAGTATAAAGCTGTGGTGGCTGTAATACCTAAAGATGGTAAAGACTCATTAGATCCAGCTTCACATGGACCCATTTCAATTTTAAACCATGATTATAAAGTGTTTATGTCTATACAGGCTAAAAGAATGCCAAAAATGTTGCAAAAATTGACGGCTATAGATCAGTTTGGTTTTATGGAGGGGAGGAAAAGATTTGATAACATTAATAGGACAATAATGATCCAGAGGGAAGCAGAATGTAAGAAAATACCTCTTTTTGTTGGTGACAGAATAAGGTAGATTTTTTTTTTTGAGTAGTGCAGTGGAAACATTTGCATCCCCTGATACAATAATAAGGTTAATTAGGAGGATATGTGAAGGATCAGAGGGAAGAATTAAAGTGGGAGGGTTCCTCTCTGGTAAGATGTTTATAAACAGAGGAACCAAGCATGGGTGTCCTCTTCCCCTCTTGTTACTTGCTTTATATTTAGAGCCATTGGTAAAGAAAATAAGGGACACACAAATTCAGGGATATAATTAGTATGGTCATCAAAAAATGTTTACTTTATTTGCAGATAGTATTATTTTGTACCTGATAAATCCAGAAAAGGGCGTCTCAGTGCTGTAGGACATTTTGAGACATTTTCCAAGTCTTTTCAGGATATAAAATTAATGAAGAAAAAAGGCTATACCAATAAATTATGCACTCACACATGGATTGCTTCAGTAATACCCATATTTATGGATACAAGATAACACAAAGCATTTAAGAGTTTGGATTAAAAAAGTTTCTGTTATGGCAGACATTCTGTACCAGATATTTCATATATTTATCCAGTAATATGCCCTCTTTTGTTATATTTTCCCTTCTATGCCCCTCTTATAGACTTCTGTCTGTTGCATCTAAGTTCTACTCCCCAGCCATAAGTAATATTAAAGCTGATTATTTCTCCCCAAATTCTATGTAACAGTTCCAGGTAGAACATAAATATGTAGTATAGTAATCCTTCTCCACTGTTGATACTCCCCTTACTACCACAAATATGTTGTCATTTTTCCCATATATATCACTATTGGAAACTCTCTAGCAATCAGTATTACTGCTCCCTTTTTTGTCACTAATTTTCTTTTATGTGTCCAGTCTCTAATCATTTCTTTGTCAAGCTCACATGCTAATTTCTATCCAGGTGTGTATCCTGCAGCATTGCTATTTGCACCCTACACTTCTTAAAATTATTAGATACGCTTTGCTTTTTATCTTTACTGGTTAAGCCATTTATACTTCATGATAATAAGGGGAAAGTAGCCATTATGATATAAGGCTATTAGTCCCATTATTAATCCCACCTGTTATACATGACAGTTACTTATAATGTATAATTTCAGTTCTTAGCTGACATGCACAAACTAATGTTTTGTCTGGCTGACCTCTTACATAGTTGCTTGTTCTTATTCCCATTTGTACCTTTGTCACATTTTTCAAAACTTTTTGTTTAAAGTAGTCACTCAAACAGAAATAAGTAACTAAGTAAATAAGCAGATTGCTTTGACATAAACAGTTTGAGCTGTATCTCACTGTGAGCAGAACTGTGGAGAAGACAGAAAAGCTCCACTGTGCAAGTTCATTCATGTTGCAAGCAAGGCAGCAGTAAAGGTATGTAACAGTCTTAGCCTCAAAGCTACTGAGAGAGAAAGCCTGGAAAACTTGGACTAAATACACAACACAGAGTGCCTTGCAAAGTTTTGGGCATCTTAGAAACCATACCAAACACCACATTAAATCTGGCAAACAATCCTATTACAGAAATATCCATCATAAACATAAAAAATTTCAAGTTGTTTTTTCTGGTACTCCATAAATAAACTCCTATATCCTGGGCATGCCACCACACACTCTACAGCAAAAAGTAATAATGCAGATTCCTAAGTTCATAGGTGTGTACTTAGCAAATGATCACTAAGGCCTTTTTAAGCCTAGCCATGCATCTCAAATCATTCACAAGTTCTGGTACCCTTGGTAAGTGTAAGCACAGGCTTGGGAGATGAAATATTTACAAGCAAGGGCCTGGGAGAGGATATATTTATAGGCTGCCTGTGTCCATTAAAGACATAGGTGCAAAACCAGGGATGCATTTCCTGTTCCCCATCCAGTTGTCCAAGTTGTACCTGAATTGGGTTACGGAGGAACTCTGCTTCACATGGACGGGGAGCCTATTCTAGAAAAGGGGTAGTCTGTGGAATACATACCTGTTTCTCCAGAAGGTTGTATTTATATCACAGACAAGGTTTAAGCCCATTGAATGGGTAATTCTGGCACTGTTTGTTTTGTGGATATGCAAGACATTCATCAGGGTGGGGTCAGACAATGCCTTATACGCTAGGCATATATCTCCCCTCAACAGCATCTAGGAGACAGCATACAGGGATGAGGCTTTGAGCTGGTCTGCATAGGCCATATTACTTATGGCCTATATTCTTTTAGTGAGAAAATTCTGTGGACATTCCAGTTGTTGGATGTGCCTGGTTAGATACATACCCAAGGGTCATTGCACTCAATGATAGGTCTGATGAGTGCTGAATATAGTGGAACAATGACCTCCTTGAACCTAGATATACCTTTGTTTATAAATTTCACAACACAGAATAATTTACTCACTACAGTAGACACATGATGGTCAAAAGCTAGAGTATTATTTGTAGGTGTTCCCAAATCCCTTACTACTGGGTTCATTCTTAGGGTTGTATTGTCAATATGAAATCCCGTGCTTTCAGATATTGGCTAAAACTCTATTCATTCTCTTACAGCTTTTTTTAGGCAATGTCAAAATGACAAAACTACTAATAGGGCAAATAGAAAACTCAAAGCAACCTTAAGATGTTACTGCTCAGTGATAAAAACCTAAAGAAACTCTACACCCTACAAGCTCTCCTTACTCCAAAGAATGTAGACTTCTATGCTGTTACAGAGACTTGGTTTAAAGCCACAGGAAGTACTCTTGCACACATTTAGACTAACAGCAGCACAGAAGGAGCTAAAAGTGGAGCTGTCTTAATCTATGTTAGCAGCAAATGCAACTCTAGGTTGGTTAAACAGGAGGATGCCTGGAGTTCATCCACATCCAAGTTGCCATAGACAAGGTTCCCTACCATGTCCTGACCAGCTACAGCTTGCCGTCTGACCCATGAAGCTCACATCTCTTACCTGGACCTATTAGAGGCTCTCATCATCCAACCAGATACCAAGTTCATGGGAGACTGTAACTACCCCTCTATAGACTGGAAAATGTACACTGCTTCTAACCTACAGGCACACTGTTTCCTGGACCTCATCTACACAAACTTCATGGACCAGATACTGCATTGTCCAACCAGTGGATCAGACATACTGGATCTAGTGCTTACTAACATAGGAGAGTGTTGCACCACCTCCCAGTGTCACGGCCTCATGCTGAAGTTGGACCACAAAACTGTTTCCCTTGAAATAAAATTCAACCCAGAAAACCCATCTAAACCTGTAACACTTGGGAACTATACTAAAGCAAAGGGGGAATATGCCAGAAGGGATTTCACAGGGGGTAAGGTGGAGTGAGGGGATGATGTTAGAGGTAAATTTATCAGCCAGTAAATTTGCTGTGTCACTCTGGGTCAGAGAAGGTTCTGCCATTTGCCACCAGTTCTGCACACTGTTGAGTATTACCTTTAAGATTCCTGACATAGCTGAAAAAGGACATGTGATTGTCCTTAGCCTGGGAGACTAAAGACTAGCCAGGCACTTGCAACAGTTGTAATGCCACAAAGATTCTTCACCAGGAGAATCTAAACTATGAATACTCTGTCGTGCACCAGTCACCTTAAACTCCTATCTCTATACTCTTGTCTCCTACAGGCTAGTGAGAGGTGATCTATGTCTACCATATAAAGCATCCTCGGATCCAGCTCTAATGAATCTCTTGCACATCCACAAGACAAACACCACCAGAAACACTAGATCCAAGGACCTGAACTTTGTCTGCAACATAAATAGAACTACTGGCGGGACTGATATGCGTCTCAAATGATCCCCATGCTATGGGATAAACTGACAATCAACATGAAACATGAAAGACTGCAGAAATACCTCACTAAAAGAATCACAGGCCTAAAGCAGATGCCCTATGCTGACTGTCTAAAAAAGCTCCAGCTATACTCTGTGGCATAGCGTCTACTCAGAGGCGATCTCTGCTTAACATACAAGGCCATGTTAAACTGAGCTGTTGGACATGCTGCACTTAAAGAAAACCCAATCTCTGAGAGCCACACGCTTCAGGGATCTAAACCTGTCATCGCAATGAATAAAACATGCTGGAGGGATAGGTTCCTGACCCAGAGACTCCCCATACTCTGGAATAGACTGCCCATACATGCCAAGCAGTGCGCCTCCTTGGCCCTCTTGAAAAGGAACCTTGATGACTGGTTGATAGATAGGAAATTCACCCCGGGGATCACATCAGTCGCCCTGCTAGACAGGGGTCCAGGGAAGTAAATATTGTGGGAAGAAATATCTGGGGAATTGTTATGACTAGGCTTGTATAGGCCCTAGGGCCGATAGCCTAGTAGCAATCTATGAAGTAGAGTTCATCCATGATCTGTCCTAAAGAAACCTTGATCATTGGATGGGAAATTGCAAGTTCACCCCTGGCCTGGCCCCCATGTCTCTGATGGACAGAGGTCAATAGTAAGTAAATTATTCCCCAACTATCATAACCCCCACCCATAACCCTTAGCTACCTCCTTACCAACATATCCCACCATATAGGTATCCAGGGAACTCTGGGACAAAACTGGATTGGGTTGCACAGGTAGGATTGTAAAGACCATGGTGGTTGTTAGCCTTTAATGAACCTATAATAATTACCAGGGGAGGATGACTTCCCAAAGGATACTATTATGCATTTCTTGGCATTTAGCTTTATTCCATGGCTCTGACACAAGTTATTTGTCTAGGTCATCCTTCCCGGAGAACATTAGTGTTAGTAGGGGATTCTGTGACTGCTCTTAATTTGCAATCATCTACAAATTTGGTATGCCAGAGGCTCTTGACATTGGCCTTGACTTCAGAGAAATGGATGCCAAAAAGTAGAGGTCCCAGGCCAGATCCCTGGGGGACTTCACTTGTGACTAGCCTCTTTGTAGAGGTGAACTCCCAAATTCTAACTTCCTGGGTCCTGTCTATGAGCCATCTGGCTATCTACTGGGTGACATAAGGGTTTATTCAACCTCTTGAGTTTGTCAATAATGCTCTAGTGGGGTATTGTGTCAAATGTCTTGGCCAGGTCAAGGTACGCAGTATGAACCATTTTATCTTTTTCCATTGCCTTACTGATTTTCTCAAAGAAGTTCTCTAGGTTGAGTAGGCATGACCTGTCCTTGAAGAAATCAGATTGGGTTGAGTCCAGTGTCTGGAGGTTTCCTATGTCATTATTGATCATTTCCATGATAATTCTTTTAATGGCTTTGCATACGAGACTAGTGCAACTTATGGGTATGCATTTTTCAGGGTCTGTAGATGACCTACCTTTGTGGAGAGGGATGACTGTTGCTGCTCTTCAGTCTCTAGGCATAATGCTTCTTTGGAGGCTAAGGTTAAATATCAATTCCAGAGGTCCTGATAGTTCATGTTTTATGTTATTTAGAAGGCATCCTGGAATAATGTTTGGGCCTATCAGTGCAGCGTTCTTGGCTTGAGAGAGCACTGAGGACCTGTTCCCTAGTGATAGTAAGGGGAGTTATATTTGATGGTATTTCCTTAAGCAAGGTTAAGGGGGAGAGATGGGTAATGTTAGAGATGAATTTGTCTGCCAGTAGGTTTATCTTCTGGCTCAGTAGAGATAGCTCCGCTAACAGTGAGCTCTGCAAATTGTGTATTGCCTTTGAGGTTTGTGCGAACAGTTCCACGTATGCTGCAGTGTTCTTAGGGTTTATGTGGGCTTTAAATTTTTCCAGGTTATCACTTAATAGTAGGAAGTTAGCCTTAGAGTAGTTCTGAACATTCCAGGGTTTGCTAGGGTTTTGGGTTTTATTTTTACTTTAGAGGAGACAGTTTTGTGGTCTGCCCTTACCATAGAGGACATTACCCTAGGGGGTGTGCAGCACTCTCCCATATTAGTGACCAGATGTTAGTGCCCCTGGTAAGCGTATTGACAGCCTGGTCCAGGAAGTTTGTGTTTATAGCATTCAGGAATCTCTTTGTCTATACTTTTGGTGTCATATACAATTCCCAGTTAACAGTAGGGTAATTAAAGCTGCCCATGATTATTGTAGTGGGTTGGATGGAGAGTGCTTCCAATATGTTTAAATACATAAGAATTAAAACCAGTGGAATAACCGTGTATGCAGTACTTAGTAAAATCCACCAAAAACGGTCCAGGCGACACAGGAAAATGGTAATAAAATGGCCTTTTTTTAATCAAAATTCACCACAAGTGCTTGTGTTGAATTTTGATTAAAAAAAGACCATTTTATTACCATTTTCCTTTGTCACCTGGACCGTTTTTGTTGGATTTTACTAAGTTTAAATACATGTTATGGGTTTCCTGGGTTATAGAGGGGGACCTATAGCTTGCAAATTGGTGGTACAAGATTTTACCTATGGTGATTTGACTGTGGATAGTATTACTACTCAGTTTAGCTCAGTTTAACTTGTGTTTCATACAGACTGTTCTTTGACTACTCAAAGATAACCTCTGTTTGCCACTAAGTCGTGAAATCCATTTAGTCCAGTTCAGCTTTCAACCTCAACTTTTAAAAAAGCATCATCATAAAGCGACAACCCTAGCTGCAGACAGCCCACCAGCTGAATATCTAAAATAGCAGCAAATGCACTGGCCTACATACCTTCATGCTCATTAACCATTCTAGTACAGAAAACTACATTCTTCTCTTTGGAAAAAGTCATACCCTACACAAAGGTGAAACCTCTACAGACTTTACCAGTTTTGGACCCATAGCAATCTTCTCTTCTCTGTATAAAATCCTGAAAAAAATTTATCCAGTCAAGGCTCATGAAATACCTCATTGATAATCTTCTCTTAAGTACTCAGCATTTTGTTACTTAAGCATAATATTACAGTTGCCCTTCTTAGCTTCTCCAACACCATTAACCTCAAGTGGAATGCAGGCCAGTTAGTCTCATTTATTTTTTGAACTTATTGAAAGCATTCAATGCTGTCTTTCACCCAAAACTACTCCAGGAACTCTCTTCCCTTAACCTGTGTCAGCAGCTTCCTTATGGTTCCACAGCTGTCTATGAAACAGACAGAAAGCAGTGAAATGGTAACAATATTTTTGATGTTTTCTACCTGTTTCCATCAGAATTGTATAAAGAACAATGTTAGGACCCCTTCTGTTTAATGTCATTATAAATAAACTTCACACTGTCACCAAGCATGCCATTGTGGGGCACTACACAGATGATTCCACCCCTGTTTGCTCAGCCCATACCCTCCGTAAACTTAAAGAAATCTCTTGGTCATCATTCTCACCCATATAAATATTCACTAGGCAATTTTCCCCTTCTTCATATCACAGATAAACCAAACTAATGCTATTCACAGCAAATCAATTCTCCGATCAAAAACATTAATTTAGTATAATCTCAGCAAATAACACAGCATTGGAAATAGTATTATAAACCAAACTATTAGGAGTCGTAGCCAATGAAGACATGAAATTTGAATAACATACACTACAGATGATTAAAACATCAGAAAATTCTCTCATTTATGCATCCCTACTCACCACAAATATACACAGCACTCAAAAAATTAACTAGACATGTTACAACAAAATTGCAAGATTTGCTGCCAACCTTTCTTCCAAAACTCACCATTGCACAGCCTTAAAACAGCTAGACTGGCTTGAATTCCCTTGATGTCTAACCTACTCATTGCCCAAAGCTTAATATGTAAATCTGAACATTACCCTGCACTAACAAAAAAATACTCTGCAGCATTACTCACCAGTTGGGAATCTGTGCTTATGTAACAAATCACTTCTAATCACTACCAAATCAAACAGTCCTGCTTGAGATTTATTGTACTTTAGTTTTCTCACTAAACTCTAAATTTCCTAGATTTTGTTTTATATCTGGAGCTAATACATATTTCCTTCCATTCCTCTTGTAAAATCTTTCTCTGCAACCTATGATTCCAGTCTTGGCCAAGTCTTTGACTTATTCACTCTCAGTTCTAGTTTGTCTTTATATGTCCTGCTTATGAGCTTTTTTCTAAGGGGGTATATTTTCTACCATCCAAAAGGTAGCGTATAATTTCCAAAGTATCCTGCCTCTCTCTACAGACTTGTACATCGAGAGACCTATGTAAGGTAAATAACTTGTATCCTACTGGTCATATTCTACCCTTGTTTCTTCCTAGGTTAAAATCCTACAGACTTTAACCAGTTTTCCTAAAATCTTGGTTCTTGATTTCTCTCTCTCCAAATCATTTCTGCATTTTTCACATTTCCTGCCTGTCTGTTAGGAAATGCCTCCCTTATTGGCAGCAACAGATTTCTCTACTTCTTAATCTCATCCTGGTTTAGAACCTGTTTAACTGTCTGACACAGTTTTGTATGTATTTGTTTCTTTTGCCCTATTTTTAACATTTTTCTGGATCTCCATCTTTTTATCTACCTTCAAGTTATTTTGATCTGACTGCATAACCTTCCATTCAGTTGAATAATGTTTATTCCTAGGCTAGGTAGATTCAGTTCAGCTGGGTGCCCTTATAATACTGTCATCCCCAAGTCTCTTTGTACAGTTGGCAGAATTAACTTCTCCTACTGAACCCTCTCTCTTCAGTTCTTTCTTTCTTTATCTTAGCCCATACCTCTTTCACTCTCTCTAGCTGGGTTATAGCAATATGTTTGACTTGCATACAGCACCACATGAGTTACTTGAACTTTGCTGTCCAAATCCATTATCAGCATTTTCAATTGTCTTAAGTGCTGAGTTATTTTGTTGATTGTTACTGTACATGTCTCTTCTTTCTTTGTGTGCTGGTTTCTAACCGTATCCTTAGGTATCTCATCCTCAGATGTTCCCAGGAAAAGAGGAATTGTTGCACCAGATCTTATGTTTGTTTTATCCTCATTGACCTTGTTGACTGTTAAGCCCATTAAAAATCCCCTTAAGTTAGTGAAAAGAACTTTCATATCTCTTTCTGGATCCTTAAGATTAAGTATAATTTCCTCTGGAAATAAAGCAAACTTTTCTTATGACTTTCCCCGATTCTCTTATTGCTGAGTTTCTCATTTCTCTGCCCAGTGGTTCTATGTAAATAGCAGTGGGGATAGTAGGCAGTCTTCTCTTTCTTCCCCGTGTAATGTTTATTTTCCAAAAAAGCTTTCCATTACACTTCAGTCATTTCAACCTTCTAATATAGTCCAAATATCAACTTTATCCATCCCCGGAGAAATCCAAAAATTCTCATATTTTGTTTCAAAAGTTCTCTATTAACCTTATCAAATGCATTTTCAGCATCTATTCTTATCATCATCAATACTTTTTTTCACTTCTGCATCTCTTTGGTAACATCCGTCTTTTGTTAACATTGGCAAATGTTTGCCTGCCCATTGCAAACTCCCATTGATCTAAATCTTTGAGCTTTGCCAAGACTCTAGCTAGTCTCTTGGCTATGGTTATCATGAATACTTTATATTCATGGTTCAGACTGAATACTGTCTATATAGGGTCAGTCATATCCTTTCCCTCCATGAGTACCATTACCATCACTACTGTGTCCATGACAATGGTATATCCCAACCAATCCAACATCTAATTAAATATTTGTCTCCATACTTTCAATAAATCTTTTTCCTTCAGTTTTCATATCTCAGAAGATGTAACATCTCGTCCTGAAGTTTTACCCGTTTTTTGCTTCTAATAGCTTCTCTCACTTCTCCCTGTATCTTTTTGGTTAAATTTTTGCAGTCTTCATCATTTATTTTAGGTAAATTAAGTCTGTTTAGATACAAACTTATATTTCCTGCTATGGACTTTGCTGTTTCTACTTTATGTAATCTAACATAGTAATCTTGCAGGATTTTTACTATTTTATCAGGTTCTGCTTCCAACTTTCCTGTTTCAGGGTCCTTTATCTTATGTGTTATTCTCTCTGCTATTTTTCCCATAACATTTGTGCAAGGAATAGTCTGGGATTGTTGCCAAAAAAGTGTTTTACTGCTTTAGCACCATATCCGTTTATGATGGTCAAGTAAACTTTAAAATTCCTTTTGGCTGCTTCCAGCTGTTATGACAAAATGTATTATCTTTCTCCCCTTTGTTATGACTTTCACGTATTTGTCATCACTCATTTCACATATTTCCCTCTCTTTTGCTGCAACTGCCATTTTTATCTTCCCCTTGTTAGTATCTCAAGCTTTCTCCAACACTGCAGAATCCATTTCTATTTCCCCAATACTATCTGTCAGTATTTCAGTTATCCAGTCCCTAAATGGGCATTTTTTTGAGTAGATATGTTGGAAAGTGCCAGCACTTTTTTCTCTCTTTTCAGTACACTGTATCTTTATTCACACTTGGTCCAATAAAGTGATTGGATGTGTTTGTATTCCACTCCATAAACTGAAATGTTCTTTTGATACATATATCATCTGTTTGACTTGCCCCTTTGTGCTTGCATTGCATCTATCAGTCCAAGATGTTGGCATAACATTTTTTCCAGGCATATTCCTTTGTTCTGTATGTTTCCTTTCTTTAGCCCTCCCTCGTGTTACATCCATTTCAGTTGTCATCAAATTTCAGTCCCCACCAGTACTAACATTGCCTGCTGGAATAATGTGATATCTCCCATTATATACGATGCACATCAATGCCAAGAAGTGCATCATAGTATCTTTCTGTAAGATGGCCACCCCTGCAAACTGCCACATTGATGGTATTTCCCTGAGAGTAGTCCTTATAGTTAGTGACTTGGGAACATATGCAGACAGAGATGTGGCATTTGACCAGCATGGTTCTATTGCAGTTAGGAAATCATTCCATGTTGCAAAACTCAGAAGTAAAGATATGACATCTAGGTCCAAACAAGTCATCCCATTGTACTCTGGTCTTAGGAGAGCAATCACTGAGTACAACACCCCCTTCAGTATGTACTTCAACAGGCATATGCAATAACTGGGGCATCCTCAGAGGTTTGTCACAAAAATAATTCATGGGGTAGAGAACAAGTCTTATGAAGACTGCCTCAAATTGTACCTATACTCAGTTTTCAACAGAATGAGAGGCGACTTATGCTTGGCCTACAAAGCTTCCTCAGATTTACACTAATGGATGTGTTGCACATATATAAAATACCTAGCATTAGAAACACCTAATCTTGGAACCTAAACCTCTCCAACATGAATAAGACATGCTGGTGGGTCAGGTATATGTCCTAGAGGTTCCCCCTTCTTTGGAACAGGCTTCCCATTCATGTGAAGCAGAGATCTTCCCTGCATTTATACAAGCAGAACCTGGACAAATGGATGGAGCTCCATAAATATCTGATTTTTTTGGTCTGCCACTGATGTCTCTACTAGCTTGTAAATGTTCAAATACACCTGCACAAGTGAGTACATCCTCCACAAAGCATTTGGTAACCATTTCCTAACAAGCTTTATTTGGGAAGCTTGTCTATGCTCAAAATGGCCCCTTGGGTTAATAGCCTAGTATTCTAATATAATATTATGACACTGGTCCGTAATAGTGTAGCTAAGTCAGGGTGAATGGTGCAACTGCCACAGGAGCAAAGTGTCGCAGGGGTGTGATCAGCTGATCTCGATTGCTCTTTAATGCATACCAGTATTACTTTTGTGGTCAAACCTGAGTGCTGCAGCAGCAGTTTGCTGCAATTTAAAACATTTATTTTCTCTTTTTTATTAAGGTAAATACTGAGTGCTATAGTACTCCATGTAGAGATTAAACTGTAGCGACTGCTACAGTTTAAAAGAGAAAAGATATTTTTTTCTTTCCTTTTTTAATAAAACCTGAGCACTGTAGTGCTACTTGCAGGAAATAAAGATTTTACTTTTAGCAAAATAATAAAAGGATGGAGAATCAGGGGCACAGCTGTTGCTTTCCATGCTAGATACAAACTGTAGCAACTCTTGCTACATTTTTAGCAAGCAGACTGTTTCTGTTTAATATATGTCACAGTCAAGTAATAGTTATGTTTAGTGACAATTCTCCCAGTTAAAACTCAACTTTCATTCAGTCAGAGTATTTACAGTTTTAATGTAGCAGATGTGTAGATGTAATGGCCATTGACTTTACATAGCCAAGATTGTTTTACTCCCTCTCTCTCTATTCTAGAAGATAAGAAAGTACTACTACAGTCACATTCTCCCTACTTGACCATTTTTTACTTTTCATTCCTTGTTGTTTTCCTCCATAACAACTACAGCAATATTGCCTCTTGTCAGTTCACTGATTTGTCTTGAGTTCTTACACATTTCCTTAGTCTTTTCTTGCATTTTTCTTTGGAATATTGGGAAGGACTTTACAGACATTTTTTCATTAGATGTCTTGAAAACTGCTTTTTTTACCTTCCAGTTAGATTCACAGATGTTTGGTTTTCGGGGGCTCATGCGTAGTCTCTTCCTCCTTTTACATGAGATCAGTGCATGCCTTCTGTGAGTCTGTATTGGTTGCTGTACCAAGAGGTAGAAAACTCTGAAGACAGCAGAATATAGGAGCTTGAACTTGAAGTTCATTCCCCTGTATATCTTAAAAACATTGGATAAAAAACATTTATCTTCCCTCTGACCTGATTTGAATAATCATTGTCAAAAAAATTTTCTGGGCTCACATTTTTATTACTGTCCCCTTCTTCTACAGACTTGACAAGATTTCTCTCTTAAGCTGATAGGATTACAATTTCATTATAATCGGCCATGGCCTTTTCCCTGTTTTAGCTCTGGGTGCACATACCTGTGTGCACTTTCTCTAGTTCTCTTCCACTCAATGGGATCCCAGTCCACTGATGTATACAATCTGTCATGGACGCCCTGCAGTCCTTTTCTTCTACTTTCTTTGGCTCCTCAACAATCCATAGGTTGTGACATTTTGGTCTGTCTACCAGCTTGATTAGTTCATTAGCTAAACTTTCCAGTTTCCTTCAGGTTCTGCCATGATTTCTTTCATTGCTTTCTCTGATACCTGCACCTCTGAAAGTTCCTCTAAGTGCTTGGTTCGAGTCTCCTCCATTTCTCTCATTTTCCTGTTGTTTGCTGATATGTAGTCTGATGAAGTCCCACTAATTTTGGAGATTTCTGTATGCATTTGATCTGTCTTTCTTTCAACAAACTTACAGGTTTCTTCTATTGTTTCTTCAGTGCTTCTGTTATCTTTCTGCTGGTTTGCCATGTTTCCTCTTGGTGACTGATTGTCCTCATATTTATTTAACTGCAGATATCACTTGGGGAATAACCTGGACATCCTGCAGGAATAATATATTTATTTAAGGTACACCAAGATGACAATATAAAGTGTAAATATATGATGATTTATGTATTCTTTATCAATGGTGCAACTAATGTTATATTATATTACATTATTTTATTTGTATATGGTTTTATTATCATGTAATTTTAATAAGATATTGGGCAAGGGAAGTATGCACTGTGCACTTTAAGGTTTAATTACCAATTGTGAAATGGAAATGAGTCATTGGTAAATGTATTTAAGCTGAGTTTTTTGTATTGAGTGTTCTGAAGAAGTCTATATTAAATAGATGAAAGCGCTTAACCTTTTATCACTTGTGGAATAAAGAGACATTTTATTTGATTCTGTGCCGGTGCATCATACATGCTTGACTTGGAACGGATTTAGTTTTCTGTTATATGGTTGGCTGTTCCGGTGCCTACTTGTTTTTCTGAGTTAATTTCTTCATTGAGAGTCATTATCTCATTGGGCATGGGCTTCAAGTCCCCAGTTAATGCATTCTTGATTGCTAGAATTCTTTTTGATATTTTGGAGGAAAATCCTCGTTGCCTGACTTCTAATTTTGCTGGGAGGAAGATGAGGCCTTGCAGACCCTGTAGGTACACAACAAAGCATGGCTCACTGTTTTCCTTCTCTTGAGCTGGCTTGGTTTTTTTGAGATTCTCAGTCTAGTCTTCTTCCCCATGGGGAAAGAATGCCTGTCCAATGTTCCTTGGGAACTGCCTTCTGGAGCTGAACAGTAGGTATGCCTAAATCTATGAGTCTCCAAGTGTTTTAGTTTGTTGCTTCAATAGAAGGTTCTGCATGGAGCAAACCCTGATTTCACCAATCAGTGCATAGAGAAGGCGGCTGTTTTATGCAGTAGGAGGTTGCACTCATATTTCACCTTTCACTGTTGACCTCAGACCTTATCTCCAGTCCTCACTGTATTTGTGGCTACTTCTTTCCTTTCTCTTTTGGAAGTAGTGGTGACCCTTTTTAGACTCTTGTTGAGCTCATTCCTCTCAATTTTTCAGTGAACTGACCTCCCCAAAAGGTTGGCAGTTGGCATACCTTTCTGGAGTTGTTTGGGCCCTTGCCTTTGGCAGGGACTAAAGAATAGTGAAAACCTTCAGCATGTCCCTTCTGTGGGAGCTCAAGTTTGCTTAACTTTGAACGTCTGCTGGTAGGAATTGTCTCTTGGGACTCCTGCAGATTCTTCAGTGGCAGTGTTTTGAAAAGTGTCTTCTCTTGGTGAGGACTTTTACGCCTCCCTCATCCAGAGATTCTATTTCTGGCAGGACACTCCATGCAAGCATTCCCTTTCCTTAAGGTAGTTGCATTGCCTTGGCCTTCTGTCCAAATATATGTGCCCCAGACCTTGTTAGTCAAGACTACATTGAGGATCAGATGTTGCTGTCCCTTGAGGTCCCTTTCATTCTGGTATTAATGTGTAAACATTTGGAAGAGGAAGGCTTATCATCCTTCCCTTCATGTAGATCTCACTGTGTCAGATGGATGGGATTGGCAGCCAGAGGAAGGCTTTCCTTCTGAGGTCTTCTCATCACTTTCCATCAGATGTGGTATCAACTAGGAAAAGGGCTAGTTGGTGACTTCTGTTTTTGGAAGGACTCCCGGACTTGTTCCATGTCCCTTTTGATAGGGGCATCTTTTGGACACTTTGCCACTGTGGGAAGGATTCCATTTTGTAGCTTTGGGGGGGGGTCTGATTTATTCCTGTCCTCTGGTTAAAAGATTATCTGCCTAGGAACCTCTGGCTACACAACACAACTTATTTACAGTCTTTGTTATAATGGACTGGAGTCTTTAACCAGCCTCCAACATACTTTTACATCCTCTTCTCTTCTGTGGAGAGGGGGCAGTTTCAAGTTAAGTCCCTATCTCATTCTTGCTCATAAGATTAAATTCTTGACTTTGAAGTGATCCAAATCTTTTCCCAACAGGGGATCCCTGTTTCTAATTGTTTCTTGTGGCATGCTTCCCAAGGAACTTAGTTGGGGACCCTTTGATTCTTCTGGGATTATGTTTGGTATGAATAGTGCTGCTCATATGGGCATAAGGAATCCCAGGGCCTGGCCATTTTCCGTCCTTATGGGAAGGGATCATTACCTCCATTGCTTCTTTCCATGGACCTTGTACTGTAGCACCTTGTAAGTGTCTAGCCAGGCAGTGTCCAGCATGGAGAAATTGAAGCTTCTGGACTGCTTTCTTTTGCACTCAAATGAGAGTGTTTCTCCACGAGAATAGCCAGTTCCATTTACCTAGTCTGGGTCTTGTTCATAGTTTTTTTTTTCTCCATTTGGTGATTAGATGATTTCTTTCTATTTGTTGAGGTGGTGGTACAGAATGGAAATTCATTTCTCACTAGTTGGTAGCCCTATTAGGATGGTCATTCTTATTTCTCATGGAAATACTTCCCAGTAAACCTTCTGAACTCCCAGTTTAACAGGAATGTCTGTTGGTTGTGGTCCCCACTGGCCATATGGTACACAAGTTTAGCTGAGGGTAGTTCTATTCCTGGTCACTTCAATTCTTCCAAGTGCCGTAATGCTTTGGGACCAAGGAGGGTATTGCCTGCCCCATTGGCAGTCCCAGCCCCATCTACTTCTCACTTTTCTTAAGAAAGGGATCGTCATACCTGTTAGGACCTTGTTGCACAACGTTCCTTAGAGAAAAAGGGAGTTGTGAGGCTTGAGACTGCTCCTTGACACTTGAGGATGTAACCTATTTTGGAAAAAAGTGTTTCTCCACAGAGAGTGCATCTTGGGATTGACTTGCAGTTAATTACCAGGTGTCAGTGGAATGAGGGGTTTTCATTCCTTTCCTTAGGGAATCCCTTTGATCCCTTGGACAGTTTCTTCTACTGAACGAGCTGGCTTTGTAAGTCTTATAAGTCAGGTTAGTACTGTTTACATTTGTATGTCACTTGTTTACAATGAGAGCAGTAGATCATTAGAATTGCTGGCTTGCAGGAGGGAGCACACTAGTGATGAGTGAACTAGCAGGTCTGGGGACCTAGCATGCTTACATAACCAATGTTTGGTATTGTGACATTCTTCTTCATGGGCATGCATCTACCCTTGAATAATGGAACTTCCAGAAAAAGCAGCTAAATGCTGATCAGAGGAGAGAAAAAGCCTAACAATGGGACCCATCTAGGAGGATCTTCTTAATGTATCAACTGATACAGTAAGAAAATAAGAGTTCTCATTAAATGTGTACAGGAAGATCAGATTTTATTCAACTTGCTCTAATGACTTTTGTCTGCTATACTAGCTGTTTGCCATTCACATGGTTTATGGTAACCATATCCTGTTATGATGCTTGTTTGTAAGATGTGTAAGATAGATGAAGTATATATATATTTTTTTTTTTGAGAAAAGTATGACAACTTCTCATGGGCTTAAGAGGCATTCCACTCAGGCCACAGCAACAGTGCCACACCTTCATTTTTAACATGGCTGTTCTTCAAAAGACCATAGTTTTAGCCAAAGAGCACAAATGTCTCATGTCTGTGTTTGACTACACCATTCACTTCTAGCTTTGTATACTTTCGTATATGCATCAGAAAACTTTTCAAATGAGATACTGCAGTAATACAAGAACTTACTGCGATAGAGAGGGTCTTGTAATTCTAATTTCCCTTCTTCTGACCCTTAGTAGTAGTTTGTTGCTAACTCACTTCTTGAATTCCCTGTGTACTTCCTAACGTGGGTTTTGTGTTGTGAAATGGGAGTACTGATTTCTGCCATTCACGTGAAAGTCATCAAAAAACACTAAAACATAACTTTTGCATGCGGAGTGCAAAGAATACAAATCTAAAAAAAAAAAGAAAAAACAGCACCCTATGGAGGGAATCAGAATCCAGAAACTCCAGGAATTACTGAATTTATCTTTTTTATTATCAAGACTTCATCAGAAGTAAGTAGCAAATCATTCATACATGTTAAAAAGGTTCACTTACAAATCGCATGATAACACTAATCAATGCAAGCAGACTGAATACATATTCATAACCTAGCTTATTTTTCTCTCAATGGCACATTTGATATTTTTACCTTGTCATTTAGGTCAGGGAAACAATTAGCCCCTGGACTCAACTGCCAACATAACTCCTTAATCTTAAGAAAAGTTTCAAGAACACCATACTTTTGTTCTTTATCAACATAATTGCAGCTAGTTTTGTTTTTGATTTCCATTTATAGTAAGTGTTTTTTGACAGCCAGAAGCATTAAACTTAACAGGGCCTTACATTTTTGATGAAATCTTGATACCTCTCAACTGTACAGATTTCCGCAGAATGTCCAGATTTTTATCATAAAATGTATATTAAAACAAATCCTGTTACTATAGTAACTTTCTAAGTTTATAGCAGAAATATTTAAAATATGTCCCTATTTCTACCCCCATTCTGTCAAGCTTTGTACATATTTTTTGCATTAAGAGGTTGAGAGGTAGTTGACACTGAAAGGTAAGAGCACTAATTATTGGAATTTGCGAGATGTGATTCCCTCTCTGTGATATCCTTCTTTTTGTATAAAAAATGCAGGGAAAGTGAGTATTGTTAAAAGGAATTTTGCTTTGGATACCTGTTGCCTGCTGGCACTGACACAGCTTATTCCTGTAGTCCATGCTTGGAATGTTTTTTCCCCCTCCAAAATACACTAGGTCTTACAATGACTGAACAGTTTCTCTTGTTTATAATTGAAGGTGCTACAGAACTCTCGGTTCACTTTTTTTTAAACATAGGAGGGCTCATGGGTAAATACTAGGTGATTAGTTGGCAGACTGTTTTGAGTCTAGCCAATAACCAGAGGTTAGAATCATACCACGTACATTGCATCTGTAAGGTTAAGGCCTTAATCGTTATGACAACCCTTTCCCAACACTGAAGTTGCTGCCATGTAAGGGTCACTTGACAGACCTAGTATGCCTGTTTTGATACTCTCTGAATAAACACAAATTTCCCTAATGCTTCTGACCTACTTTTCATGCATCTTGCTAATATTTTTATGTGTGTCCTTTATGTCTTTGAATTTCATTGTTTCATATTCTGTAACTTCCTTAGACAGACTAGTCCACACATCTGTAACCCAGTATTGTAACTAATAACATCCATAAAAATGTTGTACAGAGTTAATAAATACATAGCTGGGTATTATACAGAGCTGTTTACCAAACTAGTAGGGTGTTAAAGGAATTGAGTTACCAAATGATCACAGATGGAGTTGCTTTGTCTGTATTGTGTAACACAGAGAGAGAGAGAGAGAGAGAATGGTGACATCACTGATGTGCACACCTTGCACTGATGAGCATCTGAGATAATATAGGATCTGATGTTCTCAGTCTTCTTCTGTTCTTGACTCTTGGGTAGTCAGTTCTGATCCTTGGAACCAGTTCAGCTGTTATACAGCTTGTGCCAAACAAAAATCTCTTAAGCTAAGACTCTACTCACAATGCCTCTCTCTATATTACCCCAGATCTCGTTTTCTGCTTTTTTCACAAGACGCGTCAGCCAATTATCCTCTTACAGCTAAGTAAATATCTAAATTTATTAGTCTTTCTGCTTTTTCTTTCTCACTATTTTATTTTTTACTGAAAACCTTTGTTTTCTCATCTCTACCCACATTTTTTCGATCAAGTGAGTTATTTTCCATACCCGTTGGTATCCTTTCTCCTACCATTGTTGTTAGTCCCCTCTCTACCATTAGGTAATTCCTGTTTTTACCATAGTTGGTAATATTCTTTTTCTTCTAACTTCTTTACCTATTTTTAGGTAGTTCTGTCTACCATTGTTGGTAGAATTTTTTCTTTCTATCCTTGTGTGTGTGTGTATGTATGTGTGTGTATATGTGTGTGCTTGCGTGACTGTGTGACTACAGTTCTGCCTGTTATGACTCCCTTGTTTTCTTAGTCATCAACATGGCAGACAAGTCCAAGGGCATGACTGATTTTAAACAGTGCCAGGACTGCTAAGGTTCCAAAGCTCTTGGAATGGCTTTACTCCTCAGCACCAGCCACTACTTCAGCACCATAGGCGCCAGTGTTGTCACTGGTGAGTTTGGTGGACCAGCTCCTAGTGACAATGGATCTCTCTGCCTCCTCCCAACCCCCACTCCCACCTGGAGCAGGGATGCTTTCTCCCAGACTACCACCAGTGCTTCTTCCTTTGACCTACTCTGAGGCTTTAGAGCTTGCTCTCTGAGCACTCAGGTTCCAGTTGCTCTGGCACCAACAGCCCTTGTGTCTTCAGTTCCAGAGTCGGCTCTGACTTCTTTGGTTCTGTTGGAGCCAGCGAGCTCCCAAGATCGTGGTTCCACCATCAGACCCGAGGCTTTGAGTCAGCTGCTGTTTTTTATTCAGGGTCGCCCTTACCTCTTGAAACTCTGATGGCTGGGGGGCCCTTCCTCAGGTCCTGCTTTGGAGGTGGGTCTCTCAGAGTGGGGTGTGACCTGTGTTCCAAGTTTGTCTCTCTTGGTTTCAGGTTCCCATCCCTCTTCAGAGGGTCCTTCCCTCTAAGTAATGGAGAGAGCATTGGCCACCGCAGGCTGTCAGGTGGCTCCTGCTCTGCCGGAGTTTAATCCCCTGACCCCTTCTTACCCGGAGCTTCCGCCAACCTCCATGCTCAGATAGCGAGCTCCAAGGCAGCAAAGGGTCACTCCTCTTCCAAATCCTTCTCAGACATTTCCACTGAAGAGCCTCCTCGGAAGAAAACGTGTAAGAGGAAACACATAGCCTCTCCTGAAAAGTCCATCACTGAGGACACAGATTTAGGTGATGGGGAGGGTTCCCCCCCAGTAACCCCTGGAAGACATCTTATTTGGAGACATTCTAGAGATCATTAAACAGAGGGGTAACTGGATGCCCAAAGACTCTTCTTCCAAGGAGTCTATGTACTTGCAAGACATTGGTTCTCGCCCATCTACTTCCTGGGTGACCCCTCCCACTGACGATCTCATTAAGTTGATCACTCAATGGGCTTGGAAGGCTCCTGACTCCATAGAACTGATTCCCAGGAGACCAGATAAGATGCTCTCTGCTCCTGAGGAAACAACATCATTGGGCAAAAGGGTAGCAGTACTTGCCATGGTGATGATGGTGGCCACCAAAAAGGAACTAGCTGAGGAAAGTTTTACTGTTCATCCACCATAACCAAGAGTCTAGGTCAATGGACAGATTTGGAAAGTGGGTTTGTGTGTCATCAACCTTTGTCTTAAGGTCCTTGAATTTTATGGCACATTTCACTAGGCTCCAGAGGGATTGGATCAAGGAGCTGTCAGACACCCTAGCAGGAGCTGTATCTGACAGGGTCCGAGAAAAAGTGGCCTCCAAGTTAGCTACTCTAGAGTCTATTTCCAGCTTGTCCATGAGGCTCATTGTATATGCAGCCGAAAGAGCAACCAGGTCAGCAGGTACAGGTGTTGCAATTAGACAACACACCTGGATGCACCTGTGTGAGTTTGCGAAGCCATTTAAGTCTTCCTTCATCAGTGCTCCCTTTGACAGATCTTCTTTGTTTGGATCCAAAGTCAAAGAAACTCTAGCCAGGTGCGAGTAAGATGGGAAGATCCTGTCTGCAGTCAGCATACATTTTTCTACTCCCCAACAGTCCTACTCTAAGAATCAGAGGGATGGAAAGATATGGTTCAGGAAGTCCTTTCCAGGACGCATGTGGTGGAGGCTTCCTTAGGGGCTGAGGGAGGAGCTCTAATGGAAGATGCCAATCCCGAGTTAGAGGTGGCCTGCAGAATCAAGGATCCAGAGATTCTTTCTCTGGCCAGCTCTACCAGCGATCCTGAAAGAGGGCCCAATTGCTTACCTCTGGAAGCAGTCTGGGGAAGATTCTCTCTGCATTCAACAGCCTAACGACAAATAACCAAAGATGTTTAGGTGCAGCGAATTATTACCAGAGGTTATTCTGTCCCGTTCATTGTGTATCCAATATCTCTACCAAGGCTCCCCAATGTTCCACCCAATCAAAGGGAACAAGCAACCTTAGAAATCCAAAAGCTGCTAGAGAAAAAAGTCATCTAAGAAGTCCCATCAGACCAGATGGGATCCGGATTTTTCTCAAGTTTCTTTTTAGTGCCAGAAAAAACAGGGCTGAAGACCAATTCTGGATCTCAGCCTTCTAAACAAATTTGTTCAACAATCCAAGTTCTGGATGGTCACGGTTCAGTCTATTCTTCCCTTTCTAGAGGAAAGTGATTGGATGTGCTCTGTAGACCTTCAAGATGCATATTACCACATAAAGATGGACAAATGCTCTAGAAGATTTCTCCGCTTTCAGCTAGGAGCCAGTCACTTTCAGTGCTGCGCATTGGCCTCACCACAGCCTCCAGGGTGTTCACCAAATGTATGGCAGCAGTAACAGCTCACTTGAGATCATACGGATTCTGGGTATTTCCATATCTAGACAACTGTCTCAGCACTGCTCCCACCAGGCATCTGCTACTTCAAGCAACAGAATGCATTCTGCACTTGTGCACCTGGGCATCACAATAAATCAATCAAAATTTCAGCTACACCCCACTCAAGATCTAGAATTCATAGGACCTCATCTCAACACCATCTCTTGTGTAGCCTGCCTTCCTCAACATAGATTACAGAAGATAAAATCCCAAGTATGTGCTATTCTCTGAAAAAAAAAAAAAAGTCCCGGCACTACTAGTCCTT
This sequence comes from Protopterus annectens, assembly GCF_019279795.1. Classification (NCBI taxonomy): domain Eukaryota; kingdom Metazoa; phylum Chordata; order Ceratodontiformes; family Protopteridae; genus Protopterus; species Protopterus annectens. Next base: position 1,341,540,924 of record NC_056728.1, on the reverse strand, counting down.
CAAGCATTGGGTTCCATGGCAGTGACCATCTTTCTAGTTCTGCTAGCAAGATTTCACATGTAGCTGCTACAATGGCTTCTTGCATCACAATGGTCTAGTCTAATCCATCCAGTGACCTATCCCATTATTATCACGAGTCGCTGCAAAAAAAACCTGTTCTGGTGGATGGTATACAAAGAAATCCTTTTAGGCCACCCCTTCATCCCTCCTTTACCCAAGGTCATAGTGACCACGGATGCATCCCAGATGGGGGGGGGGGGGCAGTCCAAGGTACTTGGTCCCCTGATAGAGGCCAACCTGCATATCAATGTTCTGTAGTTGAGGTCAGTGCTATTAGTGTTGCAAGCCTTTCAATCTGTCCTTACTCTAGGAACCACTGCAGATCAATCAGACAACATGTCCGTGGTCTGCTACATCAACAAACAGGGTGGAACTGAGTCTTACCCACTGTGTTGAGAAGCCCTCAGAGTGTAGCAATGGGCAATTTCCTCCAACTGCTTTCAGATCATGCACATCCCAGGGAGCTTGAACGTGATTACAGAGAAAGTGATCAGGTGTTTACTTTTGCCTCACAAGTGGTCTCTCAATCCCAGAATAGCGAGGAAGCTTTTTCGTCACTGGGGCTAGCCTTGCTGTGACCTATTTGCATTACCCCAAAACAACAGGTGCAGAACCTACTTTGCTCTAATCACCCCACAGGAGGAGTCCCCGAGAGATGCTTTTCTTCTCGATTGGCCCCCTTCCCTCTAATTCCACTCTTTCTCAAGAAAGCAACCAGGTTGTAAAACAGAGGTCCTCATTCCACCCTATTGGCCTCGACAAATTGTATTCTCTTCCACTGGCTTCATCTAGTTTACCACCCTTGGATTCTGGACCCAGTACCCGACCTGCTGTCTCACCCTCAAGAACTGGTGCATCCCAACCTTCAAAATCCCAAGCTGACAGCTTGGATCCTCTACTTCTGCTAGTCACCAGGCATAATGATTTGCCTTCCCCAGTGTGGAAAATTCTTCTGGCTTCCCATGGACCATCCACCAGAAAACTCTACCTTAGTAAGTGGAAGATATTTTCAACCTGGGCAAATGATAATAATCTCAACCCTTTCTCCACACCCGTGGAAAGAGTTCTAGAATTTCTAGCCATTCTTTCTGATCAAGGAGCTTCAGCTTCTATGGTTAAGGTCCATTTAGCTGCCATCTGTAACTTTCATAATGGTTTTGAGGACCTCCCTCTGATTTCATATAGATTGTGTAAAGTGTTCCTCAAAGGAGCTTTGCATTTAAAATCCTCATTTAAAGGCCCTCTACCCCCATGGGATCTGACCATTGTTCTTCAGTCACTAGTGCTTTCTCCCTTTGAGCAAGCAGCGACATGCAGCGTAAAGTTTCTTTCATGGAAAATGCTTTTCCTCATAGCTATTATCTCCACAAGATGAGTTTCTGAGATTCATGCTTTATGCTCAAAGCCCCCTTATTTTGTTTTCCATAAGGATAGAGTTTCACTCAGAACCAATTCATCCTTTCTTCTGAAGGTGGTTTTAGAATTCAACATTAATCAAACCATCGATTTACCTGTTTTCTTTCTTAATTTTACCAGCAAAGGTGAATATTGCTTACATTTTCTGGATATTCACAGGCAATTGCATTTCTGTCTCAGTAGGATTAAAGAATCTAAAAAAATCGGACCGGTTGTTTGTATCATTTTCCGGCCCAACTTTAGGGAAGTCAGTCTCCAAAGTTACCTTGTCAAAATGGCTAAGAGACTACATTACTTACATATATAACAAAAAGAGTCTCAAGTTACCTATACCTGTCAGACCACATTCCACCAGATCAATGGCCACTTCAGCTATTTTCCATTCTAAGGCTTCCATGAATGAGATATGGCCAGCAGCAACATGGGCTACTCCAACATACCTTTATTACTCATTACAAATTGGATCTGGTCTGCAGGGGAAGAGTTTCCTTTATTTCTATGGTTCTCAGGAATATCCTTCTATAGGACCACCCAGGATCTAAAGTAGCTGGGGAGTCTGTCCCAAGAGTCAAGAATAGATGAAGATTGACAACCTCAGATAAAGAAGTTATGCTCTTACCATAACATTCCATCTATATTGTCAGTCTTCATGTATTCTTGATATCCCACCCTCCTTCCCCCTCCTCTGAATTCCTGGAGGATCGATTACTTGTCCTGGGTTCCTTGTTGGGTTTCACCTTGGACATGGCTTCATGTTTGGTTATGATTCTTCTGTCTTTCTATGCAGCTGGAAACTCGATCTGAGGTAATATAGAGAAAGAGGCATTGTGGGTAGAGCCTTGGCTTGAGAGATTTTTGGCTGGTGTGAGCTGTGTAATGGCTGAACTGATTCCGAGGATTGGAACAGACTACCCAAGAGTCAAGAATAGATGAAGATCGACACAGATGGAACGTTACGGTAAGAACATAACTTCTTTATATTGCTTGTAAATGCATCAACAAAGAGATACAAAATCTTAGGTTTATGAGTAAAGAGTATACAAATAAACAACAAAAAAAATTGTTCCCCAGTCTCATGGTACAGATGTATAAAACCCTAGCTACACCTCAGAAGACCCATGTTTGACTAGAGGCATAAGGGACAGGGCAAGGAAGGATGGGAATGAGTGGCTGATGCCAGCTTACCTACCCTTGAGGGGGAGAGAGGCAGCTTGACTCAATACAATGGCAACATATGCAGGAACACAGCTGTAAAACTGGTAGCAAGTAGAGCCTAAGTGTTCCCATGCTGTAAGCAACGTGTCACTTGGTCAGGAGGTTGTCCAGGCCCAGAGGCACTCCTGCACCTCCTGCAGGTAGCAATTATGGACATATCCAGCTGCCAGTATGCTGTGGATAGGACAGTCTGCCGGATCTGCAGACTAGCCCACTTTGTAATACGTCACCTCCATTGGGGGATGAATGGGTTGAAGGGCTCTTGAACTGGGAGAAGAAGAAGTGGCTTGTGTAGTTGCAGGAAGGGAAGCCATTGGGCTGATTCTGTGGACTAGCAAAAAAAATTAACATTTGATAAATTGGAGACTGGTACTGGGATAGAATATACTGCTAACACATATAGCTGACTTTTCTAAAGCAGTCCGGAATGAGCAGTCATACTCTGAGATGGGCTTGTCATGGCCTTTTGGTTAACTGACCTGACAGTTATGTTTGCTGTCTACTGTTGTAGTAAACTCTTGTTGTCCCCAGGATGCTTCTTACTTATTTGAAAATTACCCCACCTACCATTTTAGCAATTAATTGTTGACAAAAATAATTTAGAGCAGTTAAGTGGAATTTTTTTTTTAAAAACACCTTTATTAAAATATCACTTAAGACATAGGCATACATACAGCAATGATAAAGAAAGCTAACTGTATTAAAGTTTTTTCCATTTTTCACACATTATACATTACATATTTTTTCTTTATAACAACGATCAGCCCAACATTATATAAATCACTCAATTCCTCCCTTCCCTTAGACCTTACTCCTCCTCCTGAACATAGGATCATAGGAGGTTACTAGGCTAATGACCCTAGGGCCCTTGCAAGCCTAGCCAAGTTTTACCCTGATTTCCATGGTCAGCACCTATCACTCCTGTCCAAGAGGGGCATAGGTGGAATCTGTGGGGTGAACTTAAGGTTACACATCCAATCGTCCAGATTGCATTTGAAGAGGGACGATGGATTTTATCAATGAGCCAGTTAGCGACCCATCTAATGATATACAGGTTGATACCTAGCTGGGTGAGTTTGACAATTATGCCTGAGTGGGGGATTGTGTCAAAGGCCTTGGCTAAGTCTAATTAGGCTCTGTGCACAGATTTCCCCTCATTAAGGGCCTTGGTAACTGTTTTGAAGAAGTCCACCAAGTTTAACAGGAATGATCTCCCTTTGACAAATCTAAATCGAGTAGGATCAATTGTTTGGAGGTTATCATTGTCTTTGTCAGTAAGGTCCATAATGATTCTCTCCATGGCCTTGCAGATAAAGCTAGTCAAGCTAATAGGTCTATAGTTCCTGGGGTCAGTGGAAGCACCACCTTTGTGCAAGGGGATAGCGGTGGCCTTTTTCCATTCATCAGGGATTAAGCCAGTGCTTAGACTATGATGGAAAACAGTACCCAATGGTGTTGCTAATTCTTGTTTGAACCCATGTCGGACACAGCCTGAGATGTTAATCAGGTACCATTGATGCTCTGTTTTTGACCTTAGAGAGACCGTTCATGACCTGCTCTTTAGAGATGTAGGGTAGAGGACAGGTGGTAGGGATGTCTTTGGGTAAGTGTGGTTAGGAAGGGTGAGTGAAGTTTTTACAGAACCTATCAGCTAACAGGTTAGCAATGTCCACAGGCTCGGTGTATATGGTATCATTAACTACCAGTTCAGCACAAATCTGAGCCTTTCCTTTAGGTTACAGATGTAACTAAATAACGTATTATGGTTGTCCTTAGTTTGGGAAGCTAATTTGGATTTGTAGTTAGCTTTGGAAGAAATCTTATTTGCTTGTTTAAGCTGAGGATGGAGTGTTTCCAGTTTGGGGCTCACTCCCTTAGACGGCAATTTTTTCCTCTTATTATAAAGCCTGTTTATGTCAGTTGTCCACCAGGCAGGTTTGCTCTTCCTCAAGGAACTTGTTTTGGTCCTTTAAGGTATGGCCACTTCAGTGCAGTTGTTCAGGTGTTTGCATAAAGTATTTGTGTAGAACTCGACATTGTTGCTAGTTCCGTCTGAGGGAGGAGGTGCAGTGAAGCTGTTTATACCATCCTGCAGGAGACTGTAATCTGTTTTGGAGAAATGTTTTAGTTTAGTTTGTGCTACAGGGTGTCAGGTGTGGTAGTAACTTCAAATGAGACTGATTTGTGGTCGGAACTCACCAGGAGCGACCTCACTGTGGGGCTGCTACAGTGGTCCCCCATATTGGTAAGCACCAGATCCAGGATGTTGGCACTCCTTGTAGGGGTGTCAACTAACTGGTCCAGGACACTGGAGTTAATGAAGTTGAGGAACCTTTGGCCAAGTGAGTTTCCACATGAATAATTTTCCCAGTCAATGGATGAGTAGTTAAAGTTGCCCAAAACCATGGTGTTCGGATGTGTCTTGATAGACTCAATTAGCTCTAAATAGGCAGAGTGGGTATCCTGATTCATGGAGTAAGTCCTGTAGTTGGCAATGACTTGAATAGGTGCCCTACCAATAGTTAATTGCACTTGAAGTATCTTCAGGGAACCATGCTATCTAACCAATCTGGAGGTGTATTTATCTTTGATGATTATTGATACACCGCCTCCTTTACTTTTCATGCCTTCAGTTTGTAGTCTGAATGTGTGGAAGAAGGTGTAGCTTGATATAGCTGGGCTGCTTTCCACAGTCTTGTACCAGGTCTCCGTGAGTGCACAAATGTCTGTCTTCCAAGGTGAGGACTGCTTCCAGTGAATGCAGTTTTGTGTTAAGACTACTAGCGCTTAGCAGCAAAACCTTGAGGTTGTTCTTAGATGGAGTTCTTACATCAGGAATTTTGCCCTTGAGACACTGTCTAAAAAAGGCACCATGGGGGTGGCAAGAGCCTTGGCCGGTAGTCAAAATCCCAGGAGTGACAGATGACCATCTCTGGCAAAGCATCGAGGTCTGTCGATCATGTCATCCCAGGCTGACTGATACTGTATCCCCTTGGAGTAACACTAGAAACTAAGCCAATTATTGAAGTTAATTATTTTCAGTTTGTACTGAGGCATCATCCTAGGTGAAGGTATAATGCTGCTAAAAGCTAGGGACATACCAGCCTGAGCCACGTAGTCCAAGAGCTCTATCAGGTCTCTCTTCATATAGTCCAGAGAGGTATGTCTCAAGTCGTTCACACCAACATGGACTATGACAGAGTCATAACAGTACCTGTTGTTGAGAGATTTGAGTGCATGTGTGATATGGTGGATCCTGGTACCTGACAGCTGAACATGACCTTCTCTTTATCCAGCCTGGTGAGATGGACATCTGTGTTTCTTACAATGGAATCACCTATGACTCAAATGTTTGGTTTTGTGTTTTGCCTTAAGGGCTTGACAGGTGAGATGCTGATAAGTGAACTGTTATGTGCATTGTATTCTGCAAATGAAATATTATGTGTAGCTTGCTTGTGTTTGTGTTTGGGAGGTCTCTCATGTTTAGCTATGTTTCCGTTGAGGATTTCCGCATATGTAGGTATGTGGTGTGTGGGTTTGCATGGAGTAGGAGGTGAGGTGTGCATGCTGATGACCTGCTTATTGTCATATATACTGACTGGTGTGTGAGAGAGCATGGATTCGAGCTTCTTAATACAGTTGCATCTCTCACATGTTGAGTTTGTGTGGTCTAGGAGCAAATGGTTGTCGGTGAATATGAGACAGTTACTACACTGTGTCAGTATGCCCATGTCAGCCAAGCTGGCTGGAGAAACTGTGGGAAATTGTGCATCCATAGTGTTGAGTAAATTTATCTGGTCAGGAGGAGAGGTCACACTCGGGTGTGGCTCATGGGTGAGAGGTGTGTTGGAACCTCTGAGACTAGGCTTAGTGTTGTACTTGACAGTAGCGCTGAGCCACAAAAAACCTCTGGAGGACCCCAAGCAAAGTGCTAAGGAAAAATTTAAGAAGCAAAACGTTTGCCACTATAACCACTAACAGTAACTACTGCTATGCTGCAGTGAACAATGTTGCGCTACACACAAGAAGTACAGATGCATGGCTTATATAAAACTAGAAATAATCCTTTTAACTTAAACTAGCAAACAAGGACACAATCTCTGAGCTCAAGTCCAGCCATCCCCGATTAGATGGGACCCAGACAGCACTCCTCTCCCACAAAGGTGCAGAAAGGCCTTCTCCAACAAGGATGGCTTGAATTTGATGCTCAGAGGTTACAAAACAGACCCAGACACAGTAAGCTTGGAACTTGGTTATGCTACAACTGAACTAGTACAGTATGCAGTAAAATGTGGCCAAAAGCAGTTCCAACAATTCAAACAGACAGTAGAATGCAAATACTAATTAAGAGTACAATATAAGAGCAGAAACAGGCACTTATAATTAGTTGGAAGCAACAGATGCTTTAGATCTTTCAGTATCTCAGTGAAGGGCTGGTTTTAGCTCTTAAGTGATATAAGCAGTCTAGATTCCATAAGACTGAATCTAGCCTATGCTAAGTGCAGAGGTATTTGAAATTTCAAGTGCTTAAAATCACAGTCACAAAAAAAAAAAAAAAAAAAAAACAGTATAAAGCAGCAATTTGGTAGATCAATGTTCTCAATGTAATCAGGGTACTAACAAGCAGTAATAAAAGAAGCAGTATAAATGCAATTGAACACTTTTAAGAACAGCAGCAAAAGCAAAATAAAGTATTAAACTGTAAATAGATTTGTTGCTACTACTTGATTTGTAATGTGTCACTGGTTTATGTTTTCTTGTTTGTCCTTCATCTTTTTAATTATTTTCAAATAAATTGTGGAGCTTTTCTCCCCGGGCCTCTGCTGTAAATGGACCTCTGTCCAGTCGGACTATCCCAGTTAACAAATATAAAATAAAATTAAATAAATAAATTAATTAAAGTAGAAAAAGGCAAAGTATAAGTACAGTAAACACTAAAGTTAAGAGCTAAGGGGATGGACCTTCCCAAATAGTCTCACTGCACTCAGTATAAAGAGCTGATGCGATCGGACTGGGAGGAGTGTCCAGTAACAAATTTATAACAAGAGGCAGCCAGAGCGACCAAGTTATAAGAACACAACAACAGTAGGGCAGATGGGAGGGAAAATCAAATGGAGTCAGCCAGAGTAAGTGTTCACAAGTGAAACAGAAACCAGTTTGACACACAAACTATGCAACACTAAACAAATAATTATTAAATATCACTGAAATAGTTATAGCAAGTACAAAAAGTATACTTATATCAGCTTTGTGTGTCAGATGGTATTAGAAGTATTCCAAGCAGGCAACGAGGAAAGAGCTCTTGAATATTGAGCAAAATCTAGCAAATATGTGAATCTTTTATAGTAGTAGGATGAATGACTAACCCTCAGGCAAATCAGATAGGGACACAAATAGCTATTTTCCACCTACATCAAATGGAGCCAGCAAGAGTAAGCATTCACAAGTGAAACGGAAACCAGTTTAACACACAAACTATACAACACTAAAAGAATTATTAAATATCAATGAAACAGTTGTCGCAAGTGCAAAAAATATACTTGTATCAGCTTTATATTCTTCTGTATGCATTTTTCCAACAAATTCCATGTATTTTTATGTACAGCTAACATTCCACTTAAATTCAACCCACTTCAAAATGTTTTATCCTTCAGTTGCATCTTGGTTTAAGCTCTGCTACCTGTCATTCTGGATTTAATCCAGAGCTGTGAGCCAGTAAAGGTACTTCAAGAGGGATAAACAAACCAGTAATACATTTTCACTGCTTTTACACATTGCATTTTCTTTGAAAATTTGTATCAGTAAACACTTATTTTGTACTTCTATTTTTGTTCAGTCTCGGGTACTGGCAGTTCTTGACTGGGAACTTTCAACAGTTGGACATCCCCTTGCAGATTTAGCTTATTTCTGTTTGCCCTACTTCTGGCCTAAAAACATTAACTACTTTGGACAGACTGTATTCAGCAGTGTTAGACATACTGAAGGTAAGACTTTATTTATGGCATGTTACATATTTTTAGCTTGTTTTGTGCGCTTATCTAACTTTCACATTACCCAGCAGACATCCCTTTATTGATATATTTTGTTGCTTGTTACATATATTGACTGTACTTTAGTAAGTTTGTCATTTACTATTCTGTTCTGGGAAAGGTACAGCACCTTCTGCGGAGGTGAGAATGTAGGTTTTTGAACTAGAAGTCTGCATCCCTTAAGGATGCTGCTGGCTACCTAAAGGGCAACTGCTAATGCCACTGCAGTTGACTGACTTGAAGGTCTGTTTTGACTGGTGCTTTGACACATGACCTAATGCTATTGTAGGTTCATACCAACTTTGTACAGTATCCTGATAAACAAAAAAAAACAAAGATGTTTGTGTTGATGTATGGATATGTTTCATAGAAGATGGAAGGCCAGAGCAGAGTGTAACAAGGATTCTGTTTCTTACATCTCACAATTCTTGTTTATCTAGGTAGTGCAAGTACAGGCAAGAAGAACAAGAGAGGCATTGAAACAGGGGAAAAGGGTTTGAGGAAATGCATTTTTTAATATGTAACTTTAACGCTTATGAGCTAACTGCTGCATCTGTGTAACGTGATGCACAGAAATTCTAGAGAAGTCATTTAGAATGTAGACCTTGTGGAGATTAAACCACATATCTTGTGTTTGTGTGTTGATATGACATGGTATTAGAAACTAGAAAACATGTGGCAGTAGTCAAGATATGCATCTGCAGAAATTAAGAAATATATCTTCTGTCAGCAGATTCTGTTTGGAACTGCAGAAAAATAATTCTGAGTGATAATGTGGCTCAGCTGCATTTAAAAGTGTTTATATTTATTTTATTTGAAGGAAATTTGGCTGCCGGTTGAGAACTTTGGATTCACAAATGCTGTTTATTCCCCACTACAATGGAATTATCTGGAAATGCTGTAAAGGCCGAGTGTACTGTTTTCCTGCAACTTATTGGGGAAGACATCATAAGAATATTTAACTTATGTACTTTTCTTGATGATGAGAAAGACAAAATAGTAGCAACACTTAAAGAAAAATTATTATTATCAGCTAATAAGGAATTTAACATTTATTAAACATGTCTTCTTTACAAGGCTAGAGTGTCCTACAGAGGGGGTACAGATGCATATGTGAGGGAGTTGAAGAATAGTGTCAAAGACAGTGAAGTTTGTGAGCTGAATGATTTTTGATAAGGATCAAATAATTTATGTTCTAAAAATGATGAAACAATAGGCAGACTTTGAAGAGAAATAGACCTAACTTCATCAAAAGCTGTGGATGCATGCACATGAAGTAAAAGTTAGTGCACAGATAAAAAAAACGTAACTGATTAAAATGATGTGTATAAAATAAAGTACAAGTCAAACAGTAGGAAAAATGAGAAATGACATCATGGTGAAAGCGATGTATTTGAAAAAAAAAGAGAGACACTTTAGAATGGGAATTCAGAATGGAAGCCAAGTTAATCATTCACTTTTAATTTAGCTTTGCAAAAGGTATGACTATAAGCATGACAGGAAGAACTGTTCTGCATTTAATCAGACTTGCAGCATCTGTGCTAGAAAAAGATGTTTTAATGAAATGTGTTAAATCAGATGTCCAGTATGAATGTTCCTGTTAAAGTCTGCATATATTGTAAACCATTGTAGCCAATAGATATGTGATTCTAAAGACTAAAGGTTGTGTTATTAAAATTACTTTTTTTTAATAAGTACTAAACTTTCATATTTTATGTAAATAGTCTATGATACACCTGGTATGCTTATAAGGTCAACTTTAAGTGACTGACTTAACTTAAAGCATGGTACCACACTGCCATATGTGTAAATAAATAAGCACACACACACACACACACACACATGTACACACACACACACACACACACACACATGTACACACACACACACACACACATGTACACACACACACACACACACACACACACACACACACACTGGGATAGTCTTAGATGTGTAAATATGGGGTGTATGGCATTAATGATACTAAGCCAGCTAAGCTGATTAACATGACAGTGGTATACAGACACAACAAAGAAATCAGAATACAGAGCGTATGCAGCTTAAACCACAAACCTTGTGTCTGTGTGTTATTTGTACTATGGACCATTTATGATATTTTTTTGTGTTAATGATAGAGGATTTGGAAGTGGAGGTGGAACCATTGTTAAAAATATGAGAATTTTAAGCAGGATGCAAGACTAGAGTGCAGCAAAAAGAAAATATGGTTGATGAGGACTGGGTAGGGCCAAATGGCAGAGATAGAGAGGAGATGGTAATCTGTGTATTTAATGTTACCGGCACAGAATAGAAGGAGAGATAAGAGAGTTTGGGGAAAGGTGGGAAAACAATGCCTGTGAGAACAGACATTGGTAAGATAATTTTTACTATGACATGTTGAAGTGTTGGGCATATAATGATATCAAGCAGGGAGAAAGGTTTATAAGATATACAAAAGGTGTTTGACAGTTACATAGGGACATGGGGAGACATGCAGTAAAAAAAGGAAAAATGAGATGTATAAAGAATGGGTGAATGTAATGTGGTGAGATTGGTAGGAATATGCATTGTTGTTTAAGTTGGTAAAGGGAAAAAAAGGAGGACATGAATGGAGAATAATAAGAAAGCAAAATGGATAAGAAATGAGACAAGTTGACTGCTGAGATGGATAAGAAGCAGCAAGTAGACTGATTGGGGAGGGTTATACTAGGCTGACTGAGAGCTTAATGTAGTTGACAGGGGAGAAAGAAGTGAGAGATGGCAAATCAGAAAAGGAATGGGAAAAGAGTCATATTGGTAAGGTATAGCATGTATGAGACTGTAACAGGAAGGGAAGCTGGTTGTAAAGCCATTTTAGGAAGTATATATTGAAGTGGCAATGAAGCTGAGAAATGGTTGTGTAACAGACATTTAGGGGCTATAGTAAAGAAATGGAGAACAGAGAGGAGAAGAATGGGTAAATGAGGAAGAAAGTGTTATTCTCAAATGAGCAGTGATCTGAGTGGGAGATGAGGTTATGAGAAATAATATATAAACATAATGGGAGAGAAATGTAGTAGCGTGAAAAAAAACTTTTAAGGAGACATGAAGGATGAAAACAGAAGGATGAACATTTGGAATTAAGTCTGAGAATTATGCATGCTGTTTATGAGGATATGACCATTGTGAACAAAAAATGAGAATATTGTAGAAATGGTATCATACATGTAAAATGCAACAGGCTAAAAGAAAATAATGGGTCTAATTTAAGTCCTCGAAAGCAGTAAAACCTGAATCCGAATCCCGCAACACGTAAAGAGTGAACCACGAATATTATGAATGAAACCGCAAAAAAGGAAATATCGAAATCACATAGTTGGCCCGTCTGCGGTATAGCTCCGTAAGGTAAGTGTGTGATAGTTACAGACCTTAGGGTTAGGGAGGGGTTAAGGTAAGTGCATAGATAGGTAGTGTATGTAAGGTTTTGTGTAGGTAAGGTATGTAAGGTTTACTGTAGGGTTTTGTTAAGTGTATGTGTGGAATATTTAGTTTGTTTGATATAGCTCCATAGGGGAAGTGTGCAGTTGTTATGGACCTTAGGGTTAGGGAGGGGTTAAGGGTAGTGCATAGACAGTTGTGTATGTGGGGTTAGTGTAGGTTAGCAGTAGGATTTTGGTGATTTAATTTAGGGTTAGAAGTAGGGATTTGGTTAGTGTATGTATGTGTTTTTTTTATTGTGTTTGGGTACGTAGTGTGTTGCGGGTGGTAGGTTGGCCAACTATGACAGTTCGAGGTTTACATTTTTGCACTTTAGTATGTTTGACGTATCTGCAGTTCGCTCTTTGTGTCGCACGATTCGTATTCGGGTTTTTCATGTTTCGTGGGTATAATGTAGACGCGAAAAGAATATGTATTAGATGTTCATCATGTTACACTGCTGCAGTCATTACACTTGCCATCAGGTGGTTCCCCAGTCGGCCTGAGTTCCAAAGTCTTGGTCCGGCATCTGTTGCTGTCGCTTCCTCCCTGGTGTCAGTGTGACAGGGGTATATAAGATGCATCCGACGCCATTTTCTTCAGTCTTGTATTAGTTGTGTAGGTATAGGTAAAGTAATAGAGAAGTGATGAATATATTTGGAAATGTAATTGGATTGGGTAGGGTTTGGACATGGTAGCTTAAGGAGTGGGTGAAAGTTTTCAGGAAGAAGAGAAGAACTCATGGAAGTGATGCATATGAGAGGAAAATGAAGAAGGAATGGATTGTAACACAGAAACATGGTTGATTTTAATGGAGTGGAATCAAGAGGCAATGCAAAGTCCTGGAAGAAAGAAAATGGATTAATATATTTAAGGAAGGAGATTGACAAGGTAACATTCAGTGCAGAAATAAAAATTATAAAGATCTTTCTTACTTAAAGATATCGCAAACCTACATGATTGTTGACCTTCTAACTGTACAGTCACACATATTTTTCATTTTAGACCCTTCAAATTTCAGTGACTATGTAATGTTGGGATCTTCTGATGATTCTTGTTTCACATACACATTATATGATTACTGTTTATTTAAGAAGTAATCAGTATGTTTGGACTTCTTTACCCTCCAAGCTTTCCCTGGCTCCAGGTGCATCCCCCTAAGACCCAGACTGCACTGCACTGCATGAGCTTTGCTTCTGCTGCTCTTCATTGCAGCACGAGTTTAGATATTTTTTTGCAGCCCCAAATGTCTGTTCTTTTCCATTCTTCAGGGTCATGTTGTTTTTCTTACATATTGTTGATTTATAGTGTTAATTGCTGTCTAGGAACCATTTGACTCTTTAATGACATTTTTTTGACTTTTATATATTTTCTGTTTGTTCAGGTTTAAATGCGTTTTTTAAAACAAGTATATATTTTTATTTGTTTGGCTATGTTTCTGTTTTGTGTAGAACAGCATGCACTTTATTTTATATTTACTGTTTAGACTCCTTTTTTCCCTTTGTGGTGTTTTTGTAATGGGAAACTGATTATTGTGGTGTTTTCATTGCTCTTCCTGCTGAGAAACTGTATTGTTTGACATTCGGCATTTAGAGTGCCTGTTGCTTAGTTTTTTTTTAAACTCCTTTATTAAATCACCATGTTTTAAACAGTGACATAGGTACACATGCATTAGCCGAAAGAAGACAAACCATAATCATGTTTTCATTATTTACATGTATTATACATAAATGTTTTCCTTTTAATAACTATCATTCACTTCAGCATTATAGAAATTGTTAAATTCCTGTTTTTCCTTGAGTCTTACTCCTCCTCCTGAATATTATTCTGTACATATTGTTCCCACAAATTCAGTTTATTTCTATATGATTTGCTCCTTCATGTTTCTTAAAGATCCCACCTCCAGTTCTGCAGTTCTTTTATCCCCTTTACAATAATCAGTACTTCAGTTATAGCTAGTTAGAGTTTTATTTCCATTTTCTAGTAATTGCTTTTTTGGTTACCAGTAGGATTAAACTTAGTAAGGCCTTATTCTATGTCTTGGGTCAAAATAATAATTTCTTCAGTTACAGCCATTTGTTCCCAACATTTTTGATAGAGTATCTGTATAAACAAGGACTTCAAGATGGTTGCACACTGAGTGACAGCTTAATTTCATCTCCCCCAGTGTGAAAACAGAAACTCAGAAAACAGAGCCAGTAAATTTGTCTTTTTTGATTAACTGGCTAGTAAGTACACTGCCTGGATGCCAGCAAGAAACAAAACAAAAAAAAAAAAACAGAAATTCGGAAAACTTATAGAAAATCATTCACAAAAGGTGAGGAGAAGACACTGGCTGGGAAGAATCCTCCAGCTGTTCAGCTAGGCAAAAAACAGAAATTCCGAGAACTTAAAGAAAATCAGTTACAAAAGGTGAGGAGAAAACACTGGCTGGGAAAAATCCTCCAGCTGTTCAGCAAAAAGCAGTTCAAGCTCCAGCTTTGGTGTAAGACATGACTTCCAGTAATCTAGAGGAAAAATATGTCAAATGTTCTCAGAGCTGATTAAGATAAATGAAACACTGAAGGAGTAGATCAGCTCTGATAAAAGGCTGGAAAAATGCAGGACGCTTTAAAAAGATATACAAATGAGCTGATAAGACTTCAAAAATCAGAAGTCAAAATGAAGAAATGGCTGGATGAGTATGAGACTGCTGAAGAAGAAATGTTTAAAAAAAAATGGTAGAATTAATGGACAGAGCATGTAGTGAAAACATGAGATTTTATGCGTACAAGAGAAACTGGAAGGAACCATCTGTATTCATTTTATTAAAGCACAAATAAGCAACTGGACTGGTATTCCACAGCAAGAGTTTTTAATTGAAAGGGCACATTGTGTGTATGCTCAAAACTTGGACATGAGAAAGCAGCCCAGACCTTTAGTAGTAAAGATTCAATCCTACCAGCAGAAGGAGTTGATTCGAACTAAACTGGGGCAGAAGGACAGACTATTAAAATGTGAGAAGTAGTTTGTGGAAAATGATTACTCACCATACACCAGGCAGAAGAGGAGTAAATTTATTCCAGCAGTCAGGGAATGCTGGGAAGCCATTGTGAGATTCAAGCCGCTGCGTCCAGCTGTTTTCAGAATATTGTTTTCCTAAGGATTTTCCTAAACCATTTTTTTGATGAAGAACCTGCTCAGGTGGAAATGCAAAAGTTTGCCCAATGAAAAGTGAGTTATCAAACAAAAGGGGGTTCTGCTTTTCCTTCTTCTGATAATAAAGTCCAAAGGAAAATGCTTGAGAGAGAGGAAAACAACACAAGAGTTGACTAGAAGAACAAGGAGCACATTGGAAATGAACCAGGGACTGGATTTGGGAGCTTGCGATCAACAGGAAGAAAACCAGTAACTCAGAAAGTGATGCATAAATATGGGATTGCAAAGCATTAATTACATTTGTGAAATATGATGAAACAAGGAAATCTGGAAATATTTGACTTTGTTAAATTTGTAGGGGGCTCCAAAGCATGTGCCCTACTTTATGTCATTAATGTTTGGAAGGACATTTGGGGGGGGGGGGAGGAAACAGTTTACTGTAAGTAAAATAAAATTTTGTTCTTAACAACATTTTTATAATACACAACATATGCTGCTTTCTTTTAGCTTTTTCAGTTATTTTTGTGTGTAATATGGATACTAAAGTAAACAGGTGTCCCTATTTTTGCTTTCCTTCTTTTTTATTTCTTGTAAAGTTTTAAGAGAAGTAGGCACTGCAGTGTAAAAAGAGAAGAAAACCTGGATAAAAGAGCTTGATATAAGAAAAATTAATATGCCTCTTCTTACTTTTGCATGGGGCAGTGTCTGGATTAAGGCCATTGGCTTGATTTAATATGTTTTAAAGGAAAGCAAATAAAACAACACTGATTGTAATGAAAAGTTTTACTCTAGTGCGTAAATGTTCACTCTGCAATATGAAAAGCTTGTAGTGGAAGACAACTGTATGTCTACCTCTCGCGTTTCTATGGAGACAATCTGATAAGGGGGAAATAAAAACATAATGCTTCTTTCTTTCAATGGCTAGGAGATGATGTTTTCTGAAAGCATTCAAATTTTTTTCTACATCAGGGAGAGGAAAAAAGATAGGACAAAAACAGACAGTACCTAGTGGAAGTAGAAGCACAGGGTGTACCATGCATCTTAGCATGGGTAACCTTTATTATAGGTTAATTCAAGCCTATGATTGTGTCTGTCAACCTGGAAAAATTGTTCCCATTAGGAGAGTTAAACTTCATTATTTGAAGATGTACATAGTTTTATGTGTTAGTATTAAGTTAATAGGTTCTAGGGATTTCCTAGAAATTGCTAATAAAGAAAAAAGATGTCCAAGAGGCTGAAAAGGATATTGATTTCTTTAATGACACAAAACAATAAAAATATTCCTCAGACCATAAAAAGCAACAAATACTTCAGATCTTAAACACCTGTACCAGTCAAGTAAAGTAACACAAACACATGAGATTATCAGTGATGTAAGACCCTGTTTTTTAGGGCTGGCTGTAAAGAGACAGCATTGTTAAGGCCTGGATACACACTTGCCCTAAAGTCCAAGATCCATCTCAGTTCTAAATATTCTGTTTCATTAGTAATGTCACTTTCTCTAATGTCTTTACTAACTTTCTATAGAACTAAGAATTTAAAATGGTTATCACCTACTTCTAAAACATGTTGAACTAATGCATTAATGTGCTTCCTATTACGTATATCACTGATATGCTCCAATATTCTTTCCTTGAGCGTACAGTTTGTATTCCCAAAATAAAACATATTACAGGCTGCACGCTGTGCTCAATACACAAGATTCCTGTCTGTGCAGTCTGCATAAAATCAAAACTCTAAATTTTCTTGTGTCCTGGGATGCACTTGTGAGGTAACTGACCAGACATATTTGAAGGCCTTATATGATCTGCATGCATGAGTCCCTCTCCACTCAGAATGTACCCTATCATAGTTAGTATGTTTATAACATAATCTTTGCTTCAGAGTTTTATTATTCTTAAATGTAAAGCATGGAACCTCCCCAGCCACTCTACTGATGCTGTCATCAGCCAAGAGTATTGGCCAGTTCTTCTTAACTATATCAGAGACTCTAGTGATATCACTTAGAGTAGGTCAAAACCATTCTACTCAGGCCATTTTCCTCTCCAGTTTGCATATTTTCAATTTCAAGTGTTGGTCTATTAGAAAAATGGGGTTTAACTCTATCACCACTTGCTTGTTCAATTGCTTGCTCTATATCCCCTATTCTATAACCCCATTCTAATAATTCAGTATGCAAAGTATCTAGTGCTTTCTCTCGAGAGTCTGAATCTGTAGGCAACAGTATAACACTAAGAACTTGATTTCGTAGAAATTGCTGCTCATCTGGAATAAACTCATGATTCATGTGAAGCAGAGCTCTTCAATAACCCTGTAAAGGTGCAACCTAGACAGTTGGATAGGAGACTGTAAATTCACCCCCGGGGTGGCACCTATGTCCCTCATGGACAGAGGCAGTTGATGCTGATCAGAGATTCGCTGTGTGAATAATGACCATCTAATCAAGATCAGTTAGGGAACAAGGGTATAACATGGCTAGCCTAGTAACCTCCTATGAATATATGGATGTTCAGGGAGGTTGTTTGAGGGGTTTCATTAAATAAAAAGTGTTGTAAGATGTGACATAGGTTCAAATGGATAGAACACAAAATGACTGTATAAAAGATCAACCTGCCAAACAATAGCATGTAATACAAAAGCTGAAACTAGACAGTTTTTAAAAAGCTGTTATACACACCATGTTTGTATAATAACTTATCATAATGACACTTTCTATATTATCTTTAAATGAGAATGGTCCACAGATGTATACAAACAAGAAAGAGTGGTGAACTGTATTAAAACATGCAGAGTACAAATAGCTGTGCTACAGGAAACATCTCAAAAGAACTGAGCATGTGAATTTGATAAAGAAAGGATTTCAGGATAGTTGGTTACAAATTATTCCCCAAAGTACAAATACTAGGCTAGGGTAAACAGAAATTGTATCTCACAGGAACATGTGCATTTAATTGAAATGTTTGATATGAATCCAATAACTATCAAATAAAAATACAGGGTAATGAAATCAAAATCTGACACTGGCGCCTCCCCACCTATTTTTTTAAAAAAGAGAGGAATTTAAGGAACGGGTAATGGAAATTATTCAGAAGTTATTAGAGAAGACAGAAATTTCTTCTGAAAATATATATAAAATTATAATGAAGTTTATAAATAAAGTGGAAATAAAAGAAAAAGAGATATGTTTAAGGAGTAACAAGAATTATTTAGAGTGACTGACAAAGGTTAGAGTATTACAAAGTAGGGGGTATTTCACAAAACAAGAAGAGGTGCAATTACAGAAAAGAGAAAATAAGGGACTACCTTGATATGTATAAGCTTAGAAAGATTGCTGTTAAGCAGCTGTTTTTTTGATAATAACTCTAGAGCACAAAAAATTTAACACAATGGCTCAGGCAACAGAAAGTAGAAAGGGTTATTGCCAAGCTTAGGGAAATAATAGATCCTCTAAAGGTATTAGAAATGTTTTATACATTTTTTGACAATTTGTATAAATCAAAGAAATGTGGAGATCAAGAAAAAGTACAAATGGAGGTGTTTATGGAAGAATTAAATATGCCAAGGTTAGAGATAGATGAGGCTCAATTGCTAACAGGATAGGTAGACATGAGATAAAAGTGGTGATGTATAATCAATCTGCAGAAAAGTCCCCAGGAAGTGGAAGTTTGGAAGCTAGAAGGGAAGAAAGTGATAAATATCTGGAAGATCCAACATCCTGGAAGAAAACAGTGGTGGTTGTAATTCCTAAAGATGTAAAAAGACCCATCAGATCCGGCTTCAAATAGTCCCTTTTTGATTCTAAACCATAATTATGAAGCGTTTATGTTTATAATGACTAAAAGAATGGCAAAGGTGATGCAAAATGTGATAGATATGGATCAGTGTGGTTTTGTGGAGCGGAGGCAAACATTTGACGACATTAATAGAACAATGATGATCCAGAGGGAAGTCATATCTAAGAAAATACCACAGTTGGTGGGTCTTGATGCAGGGAAAGCTTTCAACAGAGTATGGTGGGACTTTGAGTAGGGCAATGGAAGCATTTTTATTCCCTGATAAAATTGTAAGGTTGATGTAAGGTTGATTAGGAGGATATATGAGGGATCAGAGATAAAAGTTAAAGTGGGGGAGTCCCTCTCTGATAGGCTCTGTTTGAGCAGAGGAACCAAGCAGGGGGTGCCCTTTCCCCTTTGTTATTTGTGTTATATTTAGAACCATTGGCAAATAAAATAAGGGATATAATTGCTATGGTAGAAGAGAAACATTTGTTTTACTTGCAAATGTAATTATTTTGTACCTCATAGAACTGGAAAGGGGATTTCAGTGTTGTGGAACAGTCTAAGACAGTTTCAAGTCTTTACAGGATGTAAAATTAGTGAAGATAAAACAAATACAATAGCTGTAAACTATGTACCCACAAATTAATTTGTTCAGCAATACCCATATTTATGGGGACTTGATAAAATGAAGTACTTAGGAGTATGGATTAAAAAGGATATTGTTACAACAGCTATGGATCTGTGGGAAGAGACTATACAACAGATAATACAAAATTGAGAAATTGGAAGCTCTGTTTTAAGGATATGGATAGCAAGATACAAGTAGTGAAAATGTGTATAGTCTCTTTAGTTTTATACACAGGTCAGGCATATTTTTATCAACCAGAGGAGCAGTTGCGTATAGCAAATAATAAAGAGTTAAAGGATTTTATCTGTGAGGGGAAGAGGGCAAGAGTCAAGTGAGGTAAGTTGATCATTCCAATAGAACAAGGTGGATTGAGATTACCTGACTTGAATGGGTATTTCAGAGCTACACAGTTAAGGTTACTATACATAGCACAAGCAGAAAGCTGTAGCTTAAAGTGAAAAGGGATGACTATGAAACAAGGAAAGACTGGAATTTTGGATGTAGATCCTTAAGGAGAATAACAATAAAAATACAGAATATTGTATTCATAAAGTAGCAGAAAGTGTTATAAGAACTAAGCCAACATTGGAATAGAGAACGGAGAGTCTGATAATAGGGATAACTGCAACAAGGGCTACAGAGAATAGGCAAGAAGGGACTGGAATTTGTTGAAGAAAACTGACAAAGAAACCAAGGTATTCGGAACAAATAATTAGAGAGGGAAGGGTAATATAATGGGAAGAGGGCAAGAATTAATTTGGACTGTACACTAGAGAGTACCTTGCCTGACAAGGACTGATATCTGAGTATAGGCAAAGGGAAATAAATAGGGGGATCCTAAGTGAAAGACCAGCAGTGATAGAGTTTTCGGTAGAATCTAAACAGAAGCTGTTGCTAAAAAAAGAGATAATTAGTAGGGGATATAAAACATTGCATGATAACTATAGGAAACAATCTAGAGGTTAAAAAGGATTGGGAGGAGAGACTGAATAAACATTTCACAAAGAAACTGTGTGGAGTGCATGTATGGCTCCCAAATAAGTCTAGAACATTTCGTATCTTCACTCAGAAGTGTTTGCATAAGTATTTTTATATCCCAAGCACACTCTAAAGAATTTTTCTTCAGGCAGATTGCAAATGTTGGAGCTGTGATGGGGAAGAAAGATATAGTGGGGAACATATTTTTGGGAGCGTAATGATTTGGTAGACTTTAAAAATTCCCTCCAGACTATTCTGTCAGAAATACTAGATGAACAAATTGGTGTAACTAAGGAATGATTTTTTTGAGCTGTGATATGGAATCAGAATTGCCTAGACATGGTAAGGCCTTACTGAGTTTAATTCTGGTGTCTGACAAAAAGCAATTGCTAGAAAATGGAAATCAAAGTCTAAACCAACTGTACTAGAAGTAGTGAATATGGTAACAGAGATAAAAGAACTGGAAATGGGATTTTTGGAAAAGGGTATGGGCAAATTGCATAGAAAAAAATGGGAATTGTGGAACAATGCATACAGAATAACTCTTTGGATGAGGAATGAGGTTTAAGGGAAGGCAGGGATTGAATGAGCTTTGTAATGTTTGTCTGATGATGACTGGATAGATTGTAAGTAATTCGTATTGTTTGCAGCTGAGAATATGTGAATATGGTTTGTTTTCATTTATATAAATATGATTGCCACTGTCACAAACACATACTTACGTATACTAAGTCTGAGATGGACATTTCTCAGAATATTCACTTTTCTCCAGTGAATGGTGATTTCAGAGGTAGTACATATAAGTTTGGGAAACGTTAGGATAAGTTTAAAGGGGAAGAGCGTGGTTTACGTTTTGCTCTTCTCCTGCATGTTTGATCCCTTTTTTCAGCATTTTGGTGCTCAGCATTATGAATGCCTACATTTCAGTAGTCAGCAATATGTAAATAATTTTTAAAATATTCTAACTCATTACATTCCTAAAAACATGTTCCCAGTTCCTTTCCATTCTCTTAGCAATATTTTGTAGCCTCATCCAATTGATTCTTATAGTTATCATGCAATATGTGATATGCCCTACAAATTATCCCTTTTTAACAGGAGCTTCTGTTATAGACAAAAAAAAAAAACTTTATCTGAGCTGGTCTTCCACTTAGTACTCCCCTGTCCCTTTTGTCTTTGCCTATACTTTATCAATTCCTGGTAGGGAATGCAGTCTCTAACCTGTAGCCGAAACTTCTGCTTAGCCCCATCCTTCTATGTTACAGTTCCCTTTCTAATTATTTAATTCTGGTACATGGGTTCCTTTGTTATTTTTCTCTAGTAAATTCCAGCACCTGCTTGCCTGTTTTCTATACCCTGCTTGCAGTCATCCCTATTGATAAAATGTAATTTCTTGATTATAAAGTTGGCTTAGTGTTTAGAATACTTTCTGCTATTTTATAAATAAAATATTAGGTATAGTTACTATTATTCTCTGTAAAGGCCTGCATCCAAAATCCTACTATCTTCTTATTGGCTCATCTCCAATCCTGTTTTTTCATCATCCCTTTCCACTTCAATTAATAATGTTTTGCTTGTGGTATGTATCTGAGCCCATGGCTGGCCTTAGGCAAAGGCCAACTAGGGGCCACCTAGGGCGCCCCTCTTCCCATTCCAAATAAATTTGTCCAACTCTTTATTAATTATCATCCGCAACTTCTACTATGGGTAGTAAAATCTGCCTGCTCTGTAAGGGACTACAAACATTTTCACTGCTTGTATCTTGCTATCTATATTTATAATCAAGTGCTTCCAGCTTCTCAGTGTTTGTATTATCCTTTGTTTAGTCTCCTTCTGCATGTGTTTAGCCTCCATATTAAAATCCTTTTTAATACATATACCAAAATACGTCATATTATCATGTCCCCATAGATATGCATATTGTTGAACCAACTTATGTATGGGTATGTAGTTTACTGCTATAACCTTTGGTTTTTTTTCACTTATTTTGCATCTTGAAAAGATTTGAAACTGTCTTAAGATCTTCCACAACAGTGAATGTTTTCTTTTTCTGGCTGTATTTTGTATAAAATGATATCAATTACAAATAAAGCTAACATTTTTTGATTACCATACCATTTATATTCTTGAATTTCTGAATATTTAATTTTCTTTGCCAGTTGCTCTAAATTTAAAGTAAATCTTCTTCTTTCGGCTTTTCCTGGTTAGGGGTCGCCACAGCAGATCATCTGTCCGCTCATGATTGGCAGTGGCGTTTTACAGTATCGAGTTGCCAGCCCGGTGATCAACCTTCCACAGAAGGCACACACTCACACCTAGGGCCAATTTAGAGTGTCCAATCCACCTACTGCATGTCTTTGGGATGTGGGAGGAAACCGGAGCACCCGGAGGAAACCCACACGACCACAGGGAGGACATGCAGACTCCACACAGAAGGCACCCCAGCCAAGAATCGAACCGGAGTACCTCTTGCTGTGAGGCGACAACGCTAACCGCTGCACCACCGTGGCCGCCCTCTAAATTTAAAGCCAAATAACTAAGTGAAAGAGGAAACCACTCTTTTGTTCTTCTGCACAAACACAGCTTGTTGGAGAAGAGCCTCCCACCTTAATTCTTTCCTGCGACCCTTCATATATTCTCCCAGTTCAGTTCACCCTATTAGTTCTATCAGGGAATGCATTGCCCTACTCATAAAATCCTAGCTGAGTCTGCAGAATGTTTTCTCTGTGTCAGTATCCACCAACAGTAACAGCATTTTCTTATATTCTTCTTCCATCTGGATCATTGTTCTGTTAATGTTGTCAGTTTTTGTTTCCCATACACAAAACCATAGCTAGTATACACATAAATACTTTGTGATCATAGTTTAAAAATGAAATGGGTCTGTACGAAGCTGGGTCTGAATGGTCTTTACCCTCTTCAGGTAATACAGCAATACGTCACTGTGCTAAACATTTTTGTTGTCTGAAGCTGTTATCAGAAATAGTTACTTAATAGCAATCTTTCTAAAGTTGTCATATTTTCCAGATAATCCCTTATTTTTCCTTTAGCACTCTGCAGATGCTCATCTTCCTCTTCTGTGAGCTTTCATTTATTCTCCAGCACTTTAACCTTTGGCAACCCCCTCTAAATATTTCATATTACTTTTTGTCATCTCTTTCTTTCTTATCTCTACTATGTTTTAATCTCTGTTTTCATTTTATCCCACTCAGTAGCTACTTCTGAAGAAATTTCTGTTTTCCCTAATGACTCTTTTATTTACCCACTGTTTATTCCTGAAATTCCTTCCATTTTAACAGATAAGTAGAAAAGTACCAATGTCTTACTTTTATTTCATTACCCGACATTTTTATCTTAGTTTCAATTGATACATGGTCTAAAATAGTTTTCCTTTCAATTAAATGCATATGCTTCTATGAAATATAACTTTTGTCCAAATTATCCGTTATTGTACTTTATAGAATACTATGTAAATTCTGTCTAGGTTCCTCCTATTGTATTTACATCTTCCATACCAAATATTCTCATATATTTCTTTAGAAATCTGCCCTCTTTGTCATATTTTCTCTTTTAGATCCTTCTGATGCATCTTCACTATTGCAAATCAGATTCCATTCCTATGCACAAAAGATATTCTCTGTGGAAAGCTTATTATGTATCCCAAAATTCTATTAATTCCCATGATAGCAATTTTGGGTTATATATGTGCTAGTATAATCTTGTCTTCTGCCATTACGTATTTCCTGCCAGAAATCTACCATTATTGTCCTTTTCCTGTCTTTTATCACTGCTGGAGCCTTTTCCTGTCTTTTATCACTGCTGGAGCCTCTTTAGCAATTAATATTATTACTTCCCTTTTCCTGTGTCCTTGATGTTCTGAATGTCCATCCTGAAATCTGTTTCTTATCAAATTTACATGTTCATTTCTATCCAAATGTCTCTTGCAACATTGCTGTTTGTGCTTTGCACTTCTTGGTATAAAGTGACAGTCTGTGTGTTTGTCTATATCTGTAAAACCATTTATATTCCATAATAATATGGACAGAGTAGCTATTATAGTAGAAGTTATTACTCCCATGTAGTGTACATTACATTTCTTTTTAATATATAGATTCATATGTGAGTACTAGGTTAATTGTCAGTGCAGACCATTTTACACCTAACCAGTTTCCCTTTTGGTGCTTGAATTAACCTATCCCATTTGGTGTTAAATTGGCTTTCCTATCCCATGGTCAGTAATTATATTTTACCCCAAGTGAGAATAACTGGTATCGTACAATTGATAATTTGAGGTGAGCTGTGCATGAGATAATGTATTTAGGAACTGCCTCTGTCCATTAGGTAATAGAGTAGTCCTGAGGTAAGTTTTCTGTTTACCATCCACAGAGTCAAGTTGTAGCTGAATATAGACAGGCATGAGCTTTGTTTTTCATGGATATGGAGTCTGTTCTGGAGCAGCACTATCCTCTGCATGATATACGTGTCCTTCCAAGTCTGTTGATGTTGAAGAGGTTTAGATAGCCTAGTACCTACCTATGAACCTATCTGTCCAAAGGCATTTATAAGCCTAGCCAGAATGCGTTGGCTTTCGCCGCCCCCTTAGATTAGTTCCCTGTGCCTCTGTCCAGCAGAGCCACTGAAGT
The DNA here is from genome assembly GCF_019279795.1 of Protopterus annectens. Classification (NCBI taxonomy): domain Eukaryota; kingdom Metazoa; phylum Chordata; order Ceratodontiformes; family Protopteridae; genus Protopterus; species Protopterus annectens. Next base: position 1,341,515,582 of record NC_056728.1, on the reverse strand, counting down.
GATCCCCGAGGTAAACTTTGTTTCCCATCCACTCATCAAGGTTTCTCTTGAAGAGTGTTAGCGAGGAGTTCTGCCTAATGTACATTGGGATCTTGTTCCAAAGCATGGGAAGTCTCTGGGACAGGAATCTATCCCTCCAGCACGTCCTATTTATTGTTGTGGTGGGGTTTAGATCCCTAGAGTGTGTGGCTCGAGGGGATAAGGTTTTCTTTAGATCCTTACACCGAGTATTTTTGATGGAATTTGACTTGCTGTTGTGCAGAAAATGCAGCAGTATTGGGACAGAGGATGCCTTGTATACCAGACGCAGGTCACCTCTTTGCAGTCTGTAGGATACAGAGTACAGTGATAGGTCTTTGAGTCAGTCCATGTAGAACATATTGTTTAGGCCTTGTATCCTTTTAGTAATGTATGTCTGTGTGTGTTCCAGTTATTGGCAAGTGTCTGGACAGATGCATGCCAAAGTGGGCATTATACTCAATGGTTGGCCTAATTATAACATATATCTCTTACTTTTGACTTAAATGTACACACTACTATTTTGCACACTGATCTGTTATGTAGTTGCTTCTTCTCTCCATTGTCACATTGTTTGACATTTTGCTTCAATGAAAACACACACACACACACACACACACACACACACACACACACACACACACACACACACACACACACACAAACCTATTTTTAGAACCCTTCTGTCCCCTTTTAACCCATAATAAACCCACAAAACTGTACACCTTTTAAAAAAATAGAGTTTGAGTTTACTCCTCCAAATAGGAGAATTTGCCTCAAAACTGATGGCTGCATCCACATCCACAGGTATTACCTGTACTAAAATTAAAATAAACAAACTGAAATAACTACGTAAAGATACTCTGCGAATATACCAATAAGTGCCCAAATTGTAAAGCGGTAATCAGTACTATAGCCAAACGAACAAATGACCAAAAAGATATAAAACACTTAATTTTATTACTTAAAATAACAAACGAAAGTTTAACGCTTTCACCCACTATTACAGGGCTTCCTCAGAGCTCACAAAACAATTAAAATTAGGCACTTAAATGCCTTTTTTGGCGCTAAAACATATTCAAAAATTTAAAGTGACACAGCCATAATTCAACATTGTACATGAGACTAATAATATAAATAATAAAGTGAAATGGGAATACTAAAGTAAAATTTCTATCTCTACATAACTGTCGCTGGTACAGAACATAAGGCATTCAACTAAAAATGTTATACTAAAGATAATATTAACAGATCATATATCCTGTTACATCCTATATATAAACACATGTCAGTGTAACTATCTATTGTCCATCATTAAAACATGTCCAATATTCCATAGGGACTTCATATAAAACTTGAATGACAATAATAAAACTTGATGAATGTTTGGTGTATTTAATATGTGCAAAAATGACAATTGCTATAATGAAAAATGAAAGTATGTCTACGTGCAATACGATATGCTCAATGGATGAATAAATTTATTTACAATAGTTATATGATATAAAATATAAAATATATGAATATTATAAAAATTTGTGAAAATGTAAAAAATATATAATAAAAATATTATAAAATGACACTAATATTATAGAATTGCATATGTCATAATATTTAAATTTTAAAAAGATCTGTACTAAAAATCTAAACTAAACAAATTTTGTATAAGGGTTATGTTAGTAAATTAATATTGTTATAAAAATTAATATTATTATAAAAATTATTTGTTAGTTCTAGCGTACAACAGGGGTTTAATAGGTATATGATCATTTAAACCTGGGGGGGGTTGTGGCGTCTAGATAGATTTTTGACACATCAAGTGTCTTCATCTATTTATAGGAAGGATACATTTTCCAATAGTTATTTACACTATACTAGTTGCCATCCTGAGAAGTTAAAAAACAATATTTTAAGGGTCAATGCGTTCGTTCAGCACGCATACCTCAGATGATGATGATCTAAGGGTAGAATTAGAGTATATAAAGAAGATATTTTTACAAAGAGGATACCCTATTAGCATGATGGATACCACCATACAATATGTTTTTGAATTACACGACACTAGATATCAATCATTGTTAGGTATCAAAAATAAATTTACAGGACAGGAGATTGGTACAATATTAGCGAAGGGGAATACAGAATTGACTACTAGTAACAGGTATCAAAAATCTTGCGTGATTCAGTATAATATAGCAGCTAGTTATATTAAAAAAAATTATATGTGATTCATGGCATCTAGTATTTAATGATGTTCAAACTATTAAGGCTATTGGTACGAAACCCAATTTTATTTTTAAAATGGGAAACAATATTAAGAAAATTGTGGAATATAAAAAAGAAGTGAAGACAGATAGATAGGAAATCAGCTATAAATAGAAGTCTAAAATGTGGTACCTGTAACCAATGTAAATTCATGTCGGACGAGCTAACAATTAATTTAAACAACAAATTAAAAAGTAGTGTGAATAGTAAGTTAGGTAATTGTAATAGCAAACTAGTAATTTATTTAAGTACATGTCAAAAATGTTCCAGTTTTTACGTTGGTAAGACTGAGAGACATCTTAGGAAAAGAATTTACGATCACATATATAGTATAAAAACAAAGGACATGAACAATGCACTATACAAGCACATTTTTTATGAAGGAGAGGACCATTATTTTAAATTTATTATTTTAGAAATACTTAAAACAGACCCTAAGGGAGGAGATATTAAAAGCCAGTTGAGTTACAGAGAAGTATGGTGGCAAATCTATCTAGACGCCACAACCCCCCAGGTTTAAATGATCATATACCTATTAAACCCCTGTTGTACGCTAGAACTAACAAATAATTTTTATAATAATAATAATTTTTATAACAATATTAATTTATTAACATAACCCTTATACAAAATTTGTCTAGTTTAGATTTTTAGTACAGATCTTTTTAAAATGTTTTAAATATTATGACATATGCAATTCTATAATATTAGTGTCATTTTATAATATTTTTATTATATATTTATTTACATGTTCACACATTTTTATAATATTCATATATTGTATATTTTATATCATATAACTATTGTAAATAAATTTATTCATCCATTGAGCATATCGTATTGCACGTATACATACTTTCATTTTTCATTATAACAATTGTCATTTTTGCACATATTAAATACACCAAACATTCATCAAGTTTTATTATTGTCATTCAAGTTTTATATGAAGTCCCTATGGAATATTGGACATGTTTTAATTATGGACAATAGACAGTTACACTGACATGTATTTATTTATAGGATATAACAGGATATACGATCTGTTAATATTATCTTTAGTATAACATTTTTAGTTGAATGCCTTATGTTCTGTACCAGCGACAGTTATGTAGAGATAGAAATTTTACTTTAGTATTCCCATTTCACTTTATTATTTATAGTATTAGTCTCATGTACAATGTTGAATTATGGCTGTGTCACTTTAAGTTTTTGAATATGTTTTGGTGCCAAAAAAGGCATTTAAGTGCCTAATTTTAATTGTTTTGTGAGATCTGAGGAAGCCCCGTAATAGTGGGTGAAAGCGCTAAACTTTCGTTTGTTATTTTAAATAATAAAATTAAGTGTTTTATATCTTTTTGGTCGTTTGTTCATTTGGCTATAGTACTGATTACCACTTTACAATTTGGGCACTTATTGGTCTGTTTTAAAATTAAGGCGATCAGTGCTAAAGCCTGTTCCCCTCCCAGATATAAAAAAATGACTTGCATGCTTTCAGTAATAATTAACTTTTAGCACAAAGAAAAGGTACACTGCTTACTAAATAAACTAAACTGTGGACTATTAAATTAAATGCTTTAAAGTACTAAGGCTGCTGGATAGTCAACTTCTTGTATCTTATTCACTTACTACGGTTTCAAACTTCATTTCTTTTTCACTGAACTGCTTGTTAATCTAGTTGCTAGTGAAAAAAGAAACTACTAGTAACTTTGTAGATGCATGACAGAATCTTTGCAAACTTTACTCAGAACCACACTGTTCAGACCTTTCATGATTAATTGCTTGCACCTATAAGCTTCTAGTCTCCTACTCAAAGCCTTTGCCAATGGAAATAAAATTGCTAATGACTTTGTAAATGCTAAAAAAGGACTATCATCTTCTTTGCCTTTCATCATTTTGTCTTATTTTTCAAGTCTGTTTACTTAAAAAAAATTATCTGTATCTTAAACCAAGGACATCAGTTTAGATATTTGCCACATTATTTCATACAAAAATATATTTGATCCTTCAATCTGAAGACAGCTGGATACAACTGCTTGCTTGTCATGCCTGCCTGTCGAATTACATGACTGTGGGCATAAACCTGTTTTTCTTCTGCCTGGTGTACAGTGAATAATCATTTTCCACAAACATTCTGTTCTCATAGTTTTCATAGGCGATTACTAGGCTAATGGCTTAAGGGCCCTTACAAGCCCAGCCAGTATAACCTGAGTTTACCTAATATATGGCCCCTAGGGGTACAAGGATGGCATGGATTTGTGCCTGTGCATTGAGTATCTCACAGATTGCCCCTATTCCCGATTTCTAGTATTTTTCCCCTCTGCCATATTTTTGTGAGAATCAATTTTCTGCTGATATGATTGCAACTTTACTAATATAGGTTATGTGTGCCTTCTCATGGCCGTATTTGAGACATACATGTGATGTGCCCTCTCGATTAACGAATTCAGCTGCTCCAGTTTTTTTACTTGTATTTTCATAAAATGTATGCAGCCTGTTCTTTTGAGTTTCTCTGGTACCGCAGAAAATCTAATTTTTTTCCTGCACAATCTGTCTTCTAACTACTATTTTCGAAAAAATTCTTCTTGAAAAGCCTCATGCTCAGCCAGCCCTTTCTTCATTTCAGTCTCAGACTTTTGCATTTTTATCATGTCATCTGAATATCTAGTTAAAGCTTTTTTTATTTTTTTCCATCATTTTGTTATTTAACTTTACATATTCCTTCTGTGTTTTACTTCTTTTAAACACCTCTGACTGCATTTGATTTATTTTCCTTTCAGTTACTGTAAGCTTTCAATACCAAAGATAAAACCTGAACTGATTCAGCCACTAACACAGCTGATACTAAGCAACAGCCACATATTGATACTTCCCAGCCAAAGGTTTTTTTTTCTTCTCCTTTCCTGGTTTATTTTGTCTTATGTTCTCCAAAAATGTTTTGCTGCATCCAGGCAGTATAATTACTAGCTAGTAAGTGAATTTTACTCAATTGATAGCTTGTACTGGCTTTTTTTTTCTACAGTTTCAATTTTTACAGAGGGAACTCTAATCACCCTGTTGATCAATGTATAGCTAAATTGGAAATCCCTGGTTTCTTGTTCACTTTGAGGTGATTTTTGTGATGTCTTGCTGGTATTTAGACTTTAGTTCATTTTATAGTCATGTGACAATATTTTCACTGTAGACCCAGTGGGGGAAGAGTCCGTCATAGGACAGGAATATGTAGTGCTAGTTTTCTTTTTGGGAGGGCCATAACACAGAGATGCAAGATTTGTGGAGACTTTAATTCTATTACCCTTTGACATAAAAAAGAGACATCAATGTCCTCTTTATAAATTGCACTTGTTTGTCTGCCCAGGTTTAGAGTAAATGGTTCTACTGTCAACTTCAGGTGCTTCAATTCTGAAGATGACTTACACTGAAGTCACGTACACAAAATTTGCCCAGATTATTAAGTAAAAGGGTTATACAAAATTCCAAGACTCCTCTTCAGTGCCTGAGGTAAGCAGTGCAGCCGACAGTTAAAAATGCTTATAAGATGATAGAAACCACTGCTTCTATATTTTCAATTCTCCCTGTGGCTGTTCCTTAAAATGTTTCTCAGGATGCATCTTTGCCTATGTTGATATCAGCTGTGTGAGTGGCTGAATCAGTGTCAGATGCAGAGCTCAGGATGATTACTAAATCCGCAGTCCTGAGGCTACAGACACCAAGGCATGCAACACATTCTGCTCATCACTAACTTGTAGGGTAGAAATCTGGGGCACGGATGTATTTTTGGTACAGCATAAGCTTCATGGGCACTACATTCCACCATGTTACTTGGCTGAAATTAGAATTGTATTTTGCCTCCTTCTCACCTCCAGCGATGCTCTTCCCTTTTTGCATTGAATCCAAGGACTGGTATTGTTTGGTGCTTTACCACCATTAGAGGATTCTCTTTTATCAGTCCAGCCATCTTCATTGTCCTTTTCAATGCTGATTGTGGGCATGTTAGTGAAGAGTTGACGTCAGGTTCAGTGTCAGCCTAGGTGGATTTGATACTTTCATCTTCAACTAGGGTGTCTGGCTCAGTGTTCAATGTTGGCATCATTATTCTTGGTTTCAATTTGAGCATTTTCTTTTGCTAGTGTTGGGAATTTGTCTTCCTCTGCACCAGTGATGATGTTTCCTGCATTGGCTCTGAGCCAGCAGGCTTCTTTTTGGCATGCTCCATCCACTTTTTTGACTTTGAACTTGTACCCTTCTTCTGTCCCAGCTTCTTTTGCTAGTCTGCCTGCCATTCAAGATTCCTAGCATGATAGTGAGACCTAGATTAGCCACAGGATTCCTCCTTCCTTATGAGGTGCTGAGGTCACCAGACATCTTCTTTTTCCTCATCTGATGTATCTCTGCAGGCCCATGAAAAGACTCCTTGCGAATGAAAACTCCTAGAATTTCTGTCATTTTCTCAAACTTGATTTGCACATTTGAGGAGAGCATTAATTCTTAAACATTCTCCCAGATTACTTCTGGTTCAGGTAGTCCCTGGAAATTATGAATAAGAGGGGTGATAGCCAGCATACCTTATGCCTTGAAAAACAATGAAACTCTGTCGGGTGCAGAGCAACTTCGACAAAACAGGATTACTGTAGTTTCTTTTAATATCCTGTTTCATTAGATGTGTCAAGATCATATGCTGTGCTTATGGTGGGCTTCCGGGTGGGGGATGCTGTCCCATTACTGATATTGTCAGGGTCCCTATTGAGGCTGCACAGTATTCTCAAACTACGATGGTCTCTGTTCCCAAAAAAAAAAAAAAAAACCTTACGGAGTTCTGCTGCTTCTTCTTAGGTACTGGATGGTCTGGTCAGAGACTCCTAAACCAAATATATTGGTTTCTGCTACTGCTCTAAAATGGCTTAAAATGTTAGTGTTTTCATGTTATTGTCGATAAAGGCAGGTCCATAGCAAAAGCAGTAAATCCAGACAATACCTCTCAACCTTACAAATTTTCGCAGAACGTCCAGATTTTTGCCTCATATTTTTGGTCTGTTCCTCACAAAATCTGTGGTTTCCTGGCAAATAACTGTGATGATCTGAGGATTGAAGTCACTAAATATTGACATACATTTGAGTTTCAAACTTCATATCTTTCAGAAAAAAATGAATGTTAAGACAAATCCTGTTATTCCATCAGCTTTCTGAGTTTATAAGTGCAATATTTAAAATCTGTCTCTATTTTTGGACCTTTGTCCCTCAATTATATCAAGCTTTGTCCAGATTTTTTGCATTAAGAGGTTGAGAGGTATGAATCCAAACAGGTATGAAACAAGACCAGCTAACACAGCTGAAATGATAAAACTTTAATATAAGATAAGCACTTTTGCGCCAACTGGTGCTTCATCAGACCAAGATACAAAGTACAATTAAAACAGAATTTGTATACACATATAAATATGTGTCTGTATCACAAGTAATCAGAATTTGTATACACATATATATATGTGTCTGTATCACAAGTAATCAATAAAAAGCAATTAATCAATAAAAAAGGTCATGTGATTTAAGTGCCAGTTTTAAAGGCACATCATATAAGCCTGAGCGCTTATCACCTTGCATCAGAATTATCAATTTCATCTCAGCATGTTCAGTTTTATTCACAAAATCACCCACGCCCCCCCCCCAAATCTTTTTGTATAAGTTGTAACACCATAAAAGTAAGCATGTGTGTACTACCTCTTGAAATAAAATGTCTGGCAAAGGCATTGTTTTTTTTTTTACTCTTACGAATATCATACAAATGTTCAAGGATACGCTCCCTCAGCAATCTATTCATTTTTCCTATATAAAAATATGAGTACACAGTGCAGACCTCTAAATTATATTGCTACTTCTGAAATTAGCATACAAGTCTCAGAAGGCAACTGTGTTACCAGTAAAAGAAAGATATTAAAAATTGTCAGAACGTATTGTGACATATCCCTGTCATACCATTTATTTCACATTTGAATTATTTTGTTCATCTTTGTACTGTCACATGTTATACACCAGATTTATATGCTAGCATTCGACCCTCCAGGATCCAAAGAAGCTTTCAGATAGGTAACAATGGATCAGATCTCCTTTACGCTTGGCTCCGGTGTCCTTTTGTGTCCCATCTCCCTCTCTGGACAGGTCTCTCAAGTCATCATTCTAGGGCTTCATCTGTACCATCTTACTCTCACTTAGCCAGAAGTCTGATTGAAGCAGATGAGGACAGGATGATGAGGAAATTCTCTTAATGAAAATTCAAATGGTGGTTATCCCTGCTCTTATTCATCAGGTCCAGAGACCTTCTTGAGTACTACCCTTCCTATACTGTCTCCTTCTCTGATCTGGCCTTTGATTTCAAGCATTTGGATCTGAGGATTCCCAGAGTTAGTATCAGATCTGAGGATCATAGTATCTTCTACGCTGGTATCATCTCTGAGTTGACCAGCTCTGAGCATGTCCGAGCCGTATGACGCTTGGAGCCATAGTGTTGATACTGGATCCAGGGTGTTAGAGTTGACTCTGAAGTTGTTGGAGCCATCTCTGCCCCTCGGAGCCTTTATGTTGGACAGCTTGGCTCAGACTCCTGCCTCGAGTGGTCTACTTTCGGGTCGAAGGGAGCTGACAGTCTGGAAGCATGTCTTCTCAGATCCATATATCTGTTTCTCTCCTAGTTATTCTGCTTTTGAGGTAGTGAAGAGAAAAAAGGTGTCCACCCTGTTTGGCTTCTACTTCCCAGACCCAGTTGTCTTTGCAACTTGAGCATCAACTTCCAGCACCACAGGGACAGCCAGCCCAGAGTTACCAGGATACCAAGCAGTCTTCTGAAACTCCTCCGGAACATCCTGCCAATGAAGTCCCTAGGAAGAGAAAGTGCAAAAGGAGGCACTTAGACTCTCTTCAAGAGTCTGTCAAGGAGGATACTGACTTTGATGAGAGGGAAGTATCCCCAAGATCACCACCTGATGATGTCTCCTTTGGAGACATTCTAGAGATCCTCAAACAAAGGGGTGGCTGGTCTGCCGACAGCCCTTACCAACAGAAGACAGTATTCCTGGATGTCTTTTGAGCTGGCCCCGTCTACCTCCTGGGTGACTCTGCTTTCTGATGAACTCATTGATTTGATCTTTCGATGGATATGGAAGGTGCCTGCTTCCATTCATTTGATCCCAAGAGGCCAGATAGGATGCTGCACCACCCAAGGACAGGGAATTCTGGGAGCAAGGGTGTACCAGTTGATGCCATGGTCATAGCAGTAGCCACAAAAAAGGAACATGCAGAACAAAGATCTTCTGTTCATCCCCTTAACAGAGAGTCTAGGGCACTGGACAGATGTGGGAAATGTGCATATACTTCAGCGACACTTGCACTTTGGTCACTGAATTATTTGGCACACTTCAGTAGACTTGAGAGGGATTTGATTAAAGAACTTACCAAATCCCTCTCTGAGACCATTACTTCAGAGGCAGAGAACTCAATTGCCTCACAGTTGGCTACCCTACAATCTATTTCAAACTCTGCCATGAGGCTCATCTCCCATCCAGATGAAGGTTCCTCAAGGGCAGTGGGTTAAGGCATTTCCATTAAGAGACATGCCTGAATGCACCTCTATGATTTCTCAGAGCCCTTCAAGTCTGCTTTCATCAATGCTCCCTTTGATGGAAGTTCTTTATTTAGTCCCATAGTCAAAGACACACTATCCAGGTGTGAGCAGGAAGGTAAAACCCTGTCTGCTGTGGGCATACATTTTTTGACTTTTCAAAGGACATTTTCTAGGAACCAATGAGGTGGTTGAAAAATGTGGCTCAAAGTCCCAGGGCCCCTTCTGTGATCCATGTGGAGATAGTTCTCCCAGGGTCAGGGGGAGAACTCTATTAGAAGATGCTGCCCATGCAACAGAGGTGGTCAGCAAAAAATAAGGCTCTAGAGATACCTTCTGTGACAGATCCTTCCAGTGCTCCTGAAGAAGGCCAAACTGCCCACCTCTGGAGGCAGTTGGAGGATGTTTATTCCAGCACCACAGAGCCTGGCTAGTGATCACAAAAGATTCATGGGTACAGATGATTATTTCCAGAGTTTATATAATACCTTTCCCTACTCCCTCCTTTAACAGTAAACAGAATTTCCAATGTTCTGTCCAGTCAGAGGAAAGCAGCAGCTCTGGAAATAAAAAAGCTGCCTGAAAAAAGAAAAGAGCCATCCAAGAGGTTCCTCCAGACGAGAGAGAGCCTAGAACTTACTCGAGATTCTTTTTAGTGTCAAAGAAAACAGGGGACTGGAGACCAATTTTGGATCTCAGCAATCTAGTTAGTTCAGTACACAAAGTTCTAGATGGTAACAGTTCAGTCCATTCTGCCTTTTTTGCACAAGAAAAACTGGATGTGCTCAATCGATCTTCAGGATATGTACTATCATATAAAAATAAATAGATGATCCAGAAGATACTTACGCTTCCAGCTGGGAGTTGGTCATTACCAATTCACAGCTCTGCCCTTTGGTCTCACCAAAGCCCCAATGGTGTTTACCAAATGCATGGCAGTAGTGGCAGCTCACTTGAGACTGCCGTGATTCAGGGTGTTTCCTTACTTGGATGACTGGCTCATAACCGCTCCAACCAGAGATTATCTGATCAAAGCATAAGATTATTTACTCCAGTCATGCTCTCCCCTGGGACTTACAATCAATCACAATAAATCTCAACTATTACCAACTTAAATATTGTAGTATATCAGACCTTAGTTCAACACGGTGTCCTTGACAGAATCCCTTCCTTTTCCAAGGGTACAAACCATATGATTCCAGGTCAAAAAGATGATTCAAAGTTCTTCTCTTTCAGCCCAATTGATCCTTCAATCATTGGGGTCTATGTCTGCTGTTATAGTTTTGGTTCAATTAGCAAGGTATCGTATGAGAATTCTTCAGTGTACCCTAGCAACTCAGTGGTCCATTCTTCACCAACCTTTATCCACCCAAATCAGGATAACTCAGGCTTGCAAAATTACCTCTTTTGGTGAATTTACTCCGATCAGATAATGCAAGGTTGTCCCTTCATTCTTCCTCAGCCCAAGGCCATAGTAACCATGGAATGGGTGGGGAGGCACTTCTTGGGAAAAACAGTCCAAGGCATGTGGTCCGCAAAGAGGCCAATATAAATATCAATGTCTTACAAATGAGAGCTGTCCTCCTAGCATTGCAGGCCTTCCAAGACACACTCCCTTCTGGGACCATTGTGAGTCAGACAGACAATATGTCAGGGGTCTGGTACATCAACAAACAAGGAGGAACCAAATCTTACCACTCCTGTTGAGAAGCTTTGAGTGTGTGGCAATGGGTAATTTCATCCATTCAGTTTCTGATAGTAACGTACATTCCAGGGAAGTCCAGTGTGATGGCAGACAAGTTAAGCAGGTCCATTCTAATGTGTCATGATTGGTCACTCAGCATAAAAGTTGTGGAAAATATTTTCCATCGATGGGGCCAACCTTACAACCTTGCTGCATTCGCTTTGCATTTCCCCTCAACAACAAATGCAACAGGTTCTTTGCCTGATCCCTCCACTGGAGGAATCACAGAGACACTGTTCTCCACGATTGGCCCCCATCTTCTCTATGGCTACCCCCCCAGTACCTTTAATCTCCAAATTTCTTCAGAAAGCATCTTGACTTAAAATTAGTTATCTTCATTGCCCCTTATTGGCCTTGTCAGATTTGGTTTCCTTGTCTTTGGTCTGATCTACTTCACCTGCCTTGGATTCTGGATCCAATTCCAGACCTTCTGTCTCATCCAACAGATATGGTACACCCAGACATTCTAGAGCTAAAGTTGACTGCATGGTTTCTCCACTTCCATTAATAGCTAGACAGTCCAGGCTCTCCTCCCACTCCACCACATTCTTTTATCTTCCCATAAAGCTTCCATTAAAAAATTTTACAGAAGTAAATGGAAAAGATTTGTTTTTTTGGGTGCGGCAAAAAGACATTGATCCTTTTTCAGCACCTGTTCCTAAAGTTCTTGAATTTTACCTGCAATTTTCAATGAAGGTGCTAATTCCTCTACTGTTAAAATACAATTAACCACCATTTCTAATTTCCATATAGGAGTTATAACTCGTCTATGGCCTCTTCCAAACTTCTAAAACCTTTGTAAAGGAACCTTTCATCTTAGACCCCTATTAAAAAAATCCCACTCCTCCATGGGATTTAAGTATTGCTTTACAATCACTGACACAGTTTCCTTTTGAAACATCAGCTAAATGTGAACTAATATGTTTGACCTGGAAAACTGTCTTTCTAGTGGCCATTACCTCTGTGAGAAGAGTTTCAAAACTACAGGCCCTCTCTTCAAAACCTTATTTGATTTTTCATAAAGACAGGGTATTCTTACAGACCAACCTCTCCTTTCTTCTAAGGTGGTGTCAGACTCCAACATTAATCAGGTTATCAACCTTCCAGTTTTCTTTCCAAATTTCTCAAATAAAGTAGAGTATATGTTATAGCTTTTGGATGTTCACAGGCAATTACAATTCTATCTACATATAACTAAAACTTTTGAGGAAATCGGAAAAATTGTTTGTCTGCTTTTCGGACAAAAAATTAGGCAAATCAGTTTCTAAAGTGACTTTAGCCAAATGAGTAACTAATTGTATTACCTTTGTTTATAATAAATTGGGGTTGTCTTTGCCAAACACCTTCAAAAACACATTCCACCAGATCTATGGCAACTTCTTCAGCATTCTTATCCAGATCTTCATTGGATGATATTTGTGTAGCTGCAATTTGGGCTAATCCTCATACCTTTATTGCTCAATACAAACTGGATCTGGTCTGTAGGGGAAGAGCAGCCTTTGGCTCAGCAGTGTTCAGGAATATCATTCCTTAAGAGTCCTCCTGGGATTTAGGTAGCTGGGGACTCTGTCCCTACAGTTGAGGAAGAATTAACATGGCAACATCAGATAAAGAAGTTACGTACTCACCACAATGTTCTGTCTGTGTTGTCCATTTTCATTCTTTCTTAATGGCTGTCCCCCCAACCCCCTACCATTTTGACTTCTGAAAGGTTTAAAAGAGGTTGAAGGAACCAATGTTCCTTTCTTTGAGCTTCAGATGTTGTTGTTCCATTTTTTTTATGTCATACAGGGTCGAAGGACAGCAAACAAGATCTGAAGATGTTAGAGAACTAGCGCATTGTGGGTAAGGGAGGCACTTGAGTGTTTCAGTGCTTCACGAGCTGGAAAAAGCAGCTGAGTCAGATCAGAAGCCAACAGTTGAGGAAGAATAAAAATGGACAACATATGTGGAATTGTATGGTCAGTACATAATTCTTTTTTCTTGCTTGTGACTTCCAGCAGTATATCTGCTATATTCTTTCTTATTCTCCAGCTTCTTCCCTTATCATGTTTTTCTGATCTGCTGAATATTCCACACCCACTAATCTTAGTATATTCACTACTATAACAGGCCTTAAACACCATCTTTAGGTCCAGAGCTCCCAACCCTCCATTTTCTTCTGATTCTATCACTATTTCCCATGGTACTTTTGTTTTTTCTACTTTCCAAACAAAGTCCCTATGTAACTGTATGATCTTTTCAAAAAGTCTGTCCTCAGAATCCTCCGGATTCATCAGGGTATATAAATTGTATAAATATAAATATGAATATATGTAGAGCCTATATTCTCTGATCCATATCCATTTTTATAGCTTTCTTCTTCTGTAACTGCTCTTTTACTTTCTCATAAGCTTTGTCATAAGTGTATTTTAGTGACTTGTCTAAAGTATCTAATAAACAAATGGCCATATCTCCTTTGCTCCATGCCTAGATATTTAATTTCATTCTTCCATATCTCCTATGCTCTCCTTGTGACCATCTCTCTCTCCATCTCTCCTTCCATATTAACTGCCACTGCATGTGGTTTTCGCCCGATTTATCATGTATCCTCATTTCTGTCCACATTTGCTCAGGATGTCTTATAACAATTCTAGATCTTCCTCTCTTTGAGTCATAGAATATAACTCCTTGTCTACATATAATGCAATCTTTTTCCCACGCCCACATGTACCCCTTTGTGTCTGATTTCTGTATCATCTCCTCTAATGGTTTAATATACATTGCAAATAGCAGTGGTGATAGGGGGCACACCTGTTGTTTTTCTCTTTGATTTGCTACTTTTCTTGACATTCTTCCTCTTATTTTCACCCTGGCTGTTGCCCCTTATACACTTTTGTATTAAGTCTGGCATTCTGTTTTTGGAAAGCACATATTTCAGTTACTTCAGATAGGCATTTCCACCCCAGCCTGTCAAAGGCTTTTTCAGTATCTCAAGAAATGAGGGATAATTTATCATTCTTATGTTGAACATCCAGTATTATCAGTAACGTTCTAATCAAGTTATTCTCCATCCTCCAACCCCGACAAATTCTGTTTGGTCTCTGTGTATCAGTCTGGGGAATATATTTCCCAGTCTATTTGACTGTATTCGCGTAAAGGATTTATAATTATAATTTAATATGGAAAATGGTTTGTAGGAGGCCTGGGACAGTGAATCCTTCTCTTCCTTATATTACTGATATTGCTACCTCTCTTCATGACTCAGGAGGTGATTACCCGCCTTATAATATTGTTTATCATTAGGTCACACCTGCCTGCCATCTCATTCTTTCACAGCTCCCCCACCTCAGTTGGCATACCCTCACTTCCTGGCACCTTTCTTTTTCCATTCTCCCCAGTGCTTTCATTCCTTCCTCTTTTACTGTAGGACTTGCTAACCTTATGGGTGGCTCAAATTAATTTTTTCTAAAACACCTTCCATATGTCTCTGTACATACAGTCCTTCCATGACTAGCAGATGGAGATTTGATATGCTCTTTTGACTCCCAGGACATTTACCTGCATAAAAAAAATGACAAGTGATCCAAGAAGTATCTGTGTTTCAGAGTTGGAGTTGGTTGCTACCAGTTCTGGATGCTTCCATTTGGCGTTGCCTTTTCCAGCAAAGTGTCATCCAAGTGCATCTTCATGATGGTAACACTGCTTTATCTGAAGGGAACCATGTATTTCGGTATCTGGACACCTAGCTGTCACTGCTGTGTTTTAAACCAGCTTGCCTCATTAAGGAATTCTGTGATGAGTCTCCTTCTGTCGTTGGGAATAATCGTGAACATAGCCAGGTCTCAGCACCTTGCATTCATAGGCAGTATGCTGGGTATTCTTTCTTGCAGTCCATTTTTTTAAAGAAACATCTTTATTAAATTATCACTTATGACAAAGGCAATCATACATTTATATAAATGAAAACAAACCATACTCACATATTTTACTTGCAAACATTATACAGTGGATATAAAAAGTTTATACACCCCTGTTAAAATGTCAGTTTTTTGTGATATAAAAAAAATGAGACCAGAATAAATCACATCAAAACTTTTCCCACCTTTAATGTGACCTATAACCTGTACATTTCAATTGAAAAACAAACAAATCTGTTAGGGGGAAAATATAAAAAATAAAAAAACATACAATAAGCTGGTTGCATAAGTGTGCACACCCTTAAACTAATACTTTGTTGAAGTACCTTTTGATTTAATTACAGCTTTCAGTTTTCTTGGGTAGGAGTCTTATCAGCATGGCACATCTTGACTTTGCAATATTTGCCCACTCTTCCTTGCAAAATCGCTCCAAGTCTGTCAGATTGCAAGAGCATCTCTTGTGCACAGCCCTCTTCAGGTCACCCCACTGATTTTCTATTGGATTTAGGTTTGAGCTCTGGCTGGGCCATTCCAAAACTTTAATTTTCTTCTGGTGAAGCCATTCTTTTGTTGATTTGGATGTATGATTGGTGTCATTGTCGTGTTGAAAGGTGAAACTCCTCTTCATCTTCAGCTTTCTAGCAGATGCCTGAAGGTTTTTGGCCAAATGTGACTGGTATTTGGAACTGTTCATAATTCCCTCCACATTGACTAAAGCCCCTGTTCCAGCTGAAGAAAAGCAACTACAAAGCATGATACTGCGACCGCCATGCTTCACCGTGGGGATGGTGTTCTTTTGGTGAAGCGAAGTGTTGTTTTTGCGCCAAACGTACCTTTTGGAATTGTGGCCAAAAAGTTCAACCTTGGTCTCATCAGACCATAACACATTTTCCCACATGCTTTTGGGAGACTTGATGTATTGTTTTGCAAATTTTAGCCAGGCTTGGATGTTTTTCTGTGCAAGAAAAGACTTAAGTCTTTCACTCCTACCCCATAGCCCAGGCATATGGAGAATACGGGAGATTATTGCCACATATAGTACACAACCAGTACTTGCCAGAAATTCTTGCACCTCCTTCATTGTTGCTGTAGGTCTCTTGGCAGCCTCAGTGACCAGTTTTAGTCTTGTCTTTTCATCAGTTTTGGAGGGATGTCCAGTTCTTTTCAACATCACTGTTGTCCCATATTTTCTCCACTTTTTGATGACTGTCTTCACTGTGTTCCATGGTATATCCAATGCTGTGGAAATTTGTTTGTACCCTTCTCCTGACTGATACCTTTCAACAATGAGATCCCTTTGATGCTTTGTAAACTCTCTACGAACCATGGCTTTTGCTGTAGCAGGCAACTGAGTAAATGTCAGGAAAATCCTACTAGGACAGCTGAACTTTAGTTGGGGTTAATCAGGGTCTCTTTTAATTGATGGCAGATGTGTACCCAAGAAGACTAAATGTTGTAATTAAATCAAAAGGTGTTTCAACAAAGTATTAGTTTAAGGGTGTGCACACTTATGCAACCAGCTTATTGTATGATTTTTATTTTTTATATTTTTCCCCTAACAGATTTGTTTGTTTTTCAGTTGAATTGTACAGGTTATAGGTCACATTAAAGGTGGGAAAAGTTCTGAAATGATTTATTGTGGTCTCATTTGTTGTATATCACAAAAAACTGGCATTTTAACAGGGCTGTGTAAACTTTTTATATCCACTGTACATCAGTTATAATCTATCCATTCACTGTCAGTCCAACTTTATGTAGCGCATTCAAATCTTGCCTTCTTTTAAACCTCCTTCCTCCTCCAAAATGTTACTCTGCCTGTGTAGTTCCCACAGTTCTCGAGAGAGAATTTCTGAGGAAGGGAAGGGATGGAATAGAATACTAGGAGAGGGGCAGTATTTATTAAGTAGTAAAGAGACTATGAAACTGAAAAATAGATTAGTTAGTATAGAGCAAAATGAAAAATGAGTATAGAAGGCATATTGGTGGGGATGGTGGAACTGTGTGTGTAGACAAATAAGTGTTGAGAGAAACTGTTAAAAAGTTAAGATAACAGCATAAGACAGTATTATCACTGCTCTGTGATGGTATCAGGTAAAGTGAATAAAACATTTAGGAATGAAATAAGGAGAAGGGTTGTAAAGGGAGAGAAACCCAATTTAAAATGATGCTACCACCAGGCTGTCAGTGTAGGGCAGTAAAAGGTTAAGCAGTTAAGAGTATTTATGAGAATAAGGTTTTTGAGGGGAAAAGAGTGACAGGACAATGGAATGTGTAAAAGAAGGACTAGTGAAGTAGAGGAAGATGCCAAGGATTTAATATCAGTATGTTTACATTTTAGAGAAGAGGATGGATAAGATTAACCAGAGTTATGCCCTTGATAAGCTCTTGGGCAGATAAAGATTGGATAGAAGACTTGACGTTTGTGTTGTCATCAGACTTCAGATGTATAGTAAAGTACAGATAACCTTGCTGCCTACCATATGCAGTGGACAAGGTGAGAGGAAAGCGGTCCTGCTCGGTATGTGCTTAGAATAATGTTGATCAAAGCTGGAAGAAGCAAGGAATGCAACATACTGAGCTACCACCAATAACGCATTGAGACTAGGTGTAGCAAATGATAGATAGGAAATACTTTAGGCATGTAGCAATAAAAAGGTTGGTAGGTGAAGAATGCTAGGGTGGGAAAATGTGTATCACTTTACAGGGAGGCAGTAACTTTCAGAGGGAAGAAGAGACAAATGGGAGAGAGAGAGAAACAATGTGCAGATACAGGTTGATGGAGGAAAATTGCAGATGTCATTTATATACTTTGTTTATAGATTGGGGGGATGTTTCAGAGTATAATATTGCCATCAGCTATGCACTGAAAACAAAGAAGATAGTAGTATGATGGTGTAAGATAAATGAGAGCCGATATACGGAGCAGTCACCAACTGTTCAATGATGTAAGGGTTGCAACAGAGAAAGGAGTGTGAGATTTCAGTGTCTACGTTTGCCATCATCTGTCCACTGTGCTACGGAGTCCATTTACATGCTGAAGTAAAGACAGTAACAGCAGATTTTAAGGACAGAAGCAAAGGAATGAGTCTGATGCAGTGCTCACTTATTTGAGGAATATAAGATAATGCAGGTATAGTTAGAGTTTGTGGAGTTATGCTATGTAAAGAACAGAGGTTGTTTTATATTCTTATTTGCTATAAAATGTGACGGTTGATGCTAGTTCTAGCTCTGTTGAATGGTAGTGTAAGGTGATATTCTAGAAGGAGATGTGGACAAGTAGCTTTGAGATAAGAAGTTAGGGTGGAATAGGGATTGAGGTGGGAGGTGAGGGAAGCAGGTTTTCCTATGTGAGATGTATAGACAAGCTACTGTGCAGGACAGGAAAGAAGGTGTAGGTGTCTTAATCTGCATCCAGAAGAGACTGATATCAAAGCTGGTAAAGCAGCGTAATACACTAGAACTTCATGTCCAAATAACCATCAGAAAGGTCCTGTATCTTGTAGAACTCTCTCTATGACAAAAGAAATGCCTGTCTACAATAACTAGACTCGCTCAGTATTAAACACAATACTATTTCCTGTGTGATCTAAACTATCCAATTATAGACTGTGAAAACTACACTAGCACCCTTGCTGGACTTTGTCAGTACAAATGCCTTGAAACAATTATTCAGAATATCCACCAGATGGAATAACATCTTGTATCTTGTTCTCACTAATATGAGAGCATTTTAAACCATCCCTTGCATATCTTCATCAATTTTTAGGTCTGACCATAAAGTAGTCTCCTTCAAAATAAAATTTAAACCAGTGATCCTTTCCTCCCAAGGTACCTTTAGAAATTTCTTTAAGACAAACTGCCTACTCATAAGATTCAAATCCCCACCAAACCTAGTTAACTCCACTGAATATGCAGAAATTTACACCACCACACTATTCCAGCATGTAAACAGCTGCATAGATGCAGCTGTACCTTAGAGGAACAAATGCAGCGCAAACCCAGATGGTGGAACCATAATATCAACAAGCTTTATAATAATAAAAGAAAACAATTTTGACCGAAAGTAAGAAGAGTAATTCTCAGAATATTGGAGCCTTGTCATTGAAATAAACAAACAACTCAGGAGCTTGATAAAATCCATCAAAGCCACATTTGAGGCTAAAATAGCTACTCAAGCCAAAGAGAATCACAAGGCATTTTTAGTAAGGTTTGTAATCTCAAAAGCACAATGAAGCAATGTACTGAGCTGATTATGAATGATGTTACCTACACTGAGGCTGAAGATAATGGCGAACCTACTGGCAGATAAATTTAGCTCTAACTTTACCACTTTCTTCCCTCCATTTGTCCCTCAATATATAACCAAAATTGCCTCATCTCCAGCTATCACAGAAGACCAAGTCCTAAAAGTCTGATCAAAAGCTAAAAGTACGAGTCCTGACAGTATCCCTGGATACATCTTAAGTAGTATGAAGCATGATTTAGTCACACCCCTAGCAACACTTTTCAATCTCAGTGTCCATACGGGTCTTGTACTAAGCAAACGGAGAACAGCTACAGTCATTCCCCTGCATAAGGGAGGACCTTTCACAGACCCCCATAAGTCTGACCAGCCTCATATGCAAAGCCATGGAAAGATGTATCATGGAATTAATCAGTCAGGGCATAAGGAACCTCCAAACACTGGACCTGGTTCAGTTTGGATTTGTCAAAGGCAGTTCATGCTTACTCAACCTTGTGGATTTTCTTGAAAAGGTTACCAAAGCAATGGATGAAGGCAGAATGGTACACAACCAAATACCTCAACCTGTCTAAAGCTTTTCACACAATTCCCCACATGGGCATAGTCGAAAAGCTAAATAAACTGGGAATAAACCCCTATTTTACTTCCTAGATTGCCAACTAGCTCATAGACAGGACTCAGATAATCAAAATAGGGGAAGTTACCTCCACAATGAAACCACTGACCAGTAGAGTCCCCAGGGTTCTGTGTGGGACCTCTTCTTTTTGGCATCTACTTTTCTGGGATAAAAAACAATACTAAAGGGCTCTGGCTGACTAAGTTTGGAGATAACTGTAAGCTAGGAGCAGTCACTGAATCCTACAGGAAGGTTTGTCCCAAATAAATAACTGTTGCCAAAATCATGGACTTCAACTAAAATACAAAAAATGCATCACTGTATCCTTTGGGAAGTCATCTACCTCAAATAACTACCACATTGACAATACACCACTAACCAGTTCAGGATTTGGGAACTTATTTGGACACTGACCTAACTTTGACTAGCATGTGTCTGTTGTAAGTCATTCTATATTGCACAGCTTATATGTAAATGGATTGTGTCTAGATCTAGGGATGTTATTGCCTCCTTTCATTCAGTCCTCATTAGGCCAATCATTGAATATAATTCCCCCTGTGACATACATCTCTAAAGACACTGTGCTGGCATTCAGAAATACCTGCATCAAAATGAATGCTGGTACTGCACTACTGGCCGATTGGTATTTCCTGATTGCACCCCTAACAGCTTTTGCCTATGGCAGCTGCCCCCTTGGCCCCACCCTAACCATGCTTCTGGCTTAACCAGCCCTTGCTGAGCCAAACATTAGCTTTCTGTTATGTTGAGGTGTACTGAAATGCCTGAAGCAAACATCTAACCTTGGAATAAATAAAGCTGGTGTATGGTATAAGTGAAGATCACTTACAAGTTCACAAGTTTATTACCTGGGGTTGGAAAGTTTACCTTGTTGCCTAGTTGGAGAAACACCTCCCCAAATGAGCCATTTTATATAAGTATATGTATCTACACTAATATAGCGTGGTCAGTTTCAGCCTGCTAGTCACCAAAACATGATTGCCTATATTTTTGTTTCTGGAACAGGCCATTTTCTTTCTACTTTTGCTTTATTTTTGGGGTCGAACCATTCCTCTTCCTGCAACATATTCTTGATATTTAACCTCATTCATTTTATCTTGCTCTTGATGGCATTCACAGTTGGTCCTTCTTGCCAAGGGAGTCTAGTACTTTTGCTAGATGTGACCCTAAATCCCACTCACAGCTGGGGCTAGGGAAAAAGACAGCCTTTTCAATGCCAGAGGGATTATTCAGCTATAATGTTTTTCCTTTTCATCTACATGGTACCCGAGCAACCTTTCAAATGTCAGTGGACAGAGTTATGAAAACAAACACCACCTACACTTCAGTTTACCTAGATAATATTTATTTATTTATTGACATTTATTGACCGGGAAAGTTCACTGGGTCAGCTACCCATTTTCATTGGAGGCCTGGCGAGAAAAGCTCCATAAGTAGTACATTACAGAAGTATAATACATTGAACATGGGTATTTACAAAGATCATTAGACACTTACAGAGGTTTGATACAATGTTTCAAAAAGATGTCCAATACAATACAGTACAATAAATGAACAGTAATGCAAAGTTCAAAAAAAAATACAGAATGCAAATTTAGATAAAATAATACAAGAGTTAGTTTGTATTCAGTAAAGACAGTTTTACAATGGAGAAAGAAAGTGCATATGAAGAGTATGGGGTAGCATTTATGGTGGTTTGGTAGTGATTAGGCTGGAACAGATGGGATTACTGAGGTAATGGTCTTTTAGTGCAGTTTTGAAAGATTTTAAAGAGTCTAGTTGCGTGATGTGTGAAGGGAGAGCATTCCAAAGTTTAGCAACTCTGTGAGAGAATAAGCTTTGACTGGCCCTTTTGTTTGGTTACGTTTAATAGGTGCTTATTTGTAGACCATAGGTTACGGGATGGGATGTATGATTGTAAGATAGGACGGAGTGCTGGGCAGTTGTTAGGTTTGAAAATTAATTTGTGAGCAAGAGTTAGTTGGGTTTAGTGTAGGTGGTGGGGGAATTCAAGCCATTTCGATACAGAGATGGCTTGACAGTGATGAGAGCGCTTAGTCATGCCTGAGGCAAATTTAGCTATTTTATAGCAGTAGGACTGAAGTTTAAGAGGAATGTGTGGAGGTTAGTCAAAATAGGGCTTCCGTATAGGAGGGAAGGAATGAGCAGAGTGTTAGTATGTTTCAGTTTAGTAGAATTGTCCCTATAAAGTTTGTGACGGTAGAGTTTCCCTAGCTTGAAATGGGTTTGTTTTCTAGAATTTAGAATATGCTGCTCAAAGGTCAGTTTGTCAACAATAGTAATGTCTAGTAGTTTTGCTGTCTTAACTATTTCAATGTTTGTGCTGTTTAGTGAGAAATTCTGAAGTCTGAGGCAAGTGGTTTTGTAGAGAAAAGCAGGAGTTTGTTTTTTTTGGGATTTAGTAAAAGTTGCGCATTGCTTAGCCAAGTTTCAACAAATGTAAGGGCATTGTGAGTAATATTTTGCAGATCAGAGGGGTTGGTGGAAGAGGAGATGATGGTTGAATCGTTGGCATATTTTATGAGTGTACTATGTTTGCATGCTTTGTGAAGATCATTTATGAATGTATTGAATAGCAGTGGCCCCAAAATAGATCCTTATGGGACTCCTGTGTTGTTGGGCAGGTATTCAGATTATTTGTTTTGCCACCTGACAGTCTGTTTTCTGTTATTTAGGTAGGTTGAAGACCATGTTAGGGAATTGGTGGAACAGTCAATATTTTCTAATTGTTGTAATATTTTAGAGTGTGACACTGTGTCGAAAGCCTTGGATAGGTTCAGTAAGATGACTGAGGTTAGTAGGCCTGCATCCAGGGCTTTATTCACAGTGTAAGTAAAAGAGAGTAGAGCTGTCATGGTGCTGTGTGAGGGGCGGAAACCATGCTGGGTAGGTAACAGGCAGTCATTGTCAGATAGATGTTTCAGGAGTTGGTTATGTATGCATTTTTGTAAAATTTTTGATAAAGGACAGAGTAAAGAAATAGGCCGGTAATTAGAGAGATCCTGGGTAATTCCACCTTTTGTGTAGTGGAGTAATGATGGATTTCTTCCAGAGTTGGGGAACATAAGACTCTGAAATGGAGCGATTAATTAGTATACTGACTGGGTAAGCTATTGCATTGACTGCAAGTTGTAGGTATTCTGATGGGAGATTGTCTGAGGAGAGGGAACAGGGTTTAAGTTTGTTGAGAAGTTTGAGTGCCAGAGTGGTGGATACTGGCTGCATAGAGAAAGGAGGAGAAGAATTATTAGTAGGAAAAGTGTTGTGGGTGAGTGATGAAAGAGAACGAGGGTTGACCAGAGTTGTGGGAGGGAGTTAGAGGTTTATGACAGCTGGGGACAGTTTTAGGAGAGGGGTCTTTTAGTAGATTTAGAATGGTGTTGATAAAGTGAGAGTTAAATTAACTTGCAATTTGTTGTGGGTCTTTGTCAGGATAAGGTGAAGGGTTGTGTGATGTCAGGATTGAGGAGGGAGGAGACTGATTTCCAGCACTTTTTTGGTTTTGTTTTTGACCAGATAGTTGTATAGAAAAAAAGTTTTTCTTATCATTAATTACTAGTTTGTTGGCCTTATTTCTAAGTTGCTTGCACATAGTTTCATTTAGTGGAGATTTGTTTTTGTGCCATTCTTTCCATGCTCTATCCCTAGAAAGTAGAGCTCGTTCAGTGAGTTTTGTTAACCAAGGGGCATGATTTTGTTTTATCCATTTGATGCAAATGGGGGCTAAGCTATTAAGTGTGTCTAGAAATAGTTTATTGAAATAATTAACAGCATCATCCAGAGGTAATATTTTTGGAGGGGACCAATTGTGAGCCTTTAGGGTACTTATAAATGTATTTTGGTTGAAATTGGTAAGATTCCTGGATGTTCTGTAGGAGTGGGATCTGGGGAGTTCTATATGAGTTCTGTGGGCAAAGACTGGTAGGTGGTCACTTAAGGAGTTTGGAAGGGTGCCATTATTGGAATATTTTTGAGGGTGGGTTACTAGGATCCAATCTAAGATAGATTCTGTTTGGGTAGATTCATTACAATTGGGGCTTGCAGTAAGTTGTGTCAAACTGTGCAAGTTGATACTGTTTGTAGGGGAGTTAAAAATTAAGTTTTCTCAATTGATGTTCATGTTACCCAGAATGATGGTTTCATGGGAGATAGTATGATTAGATCAGGATAGAAAGTCTTCCAGAACAGGGATATTCTGGCCGGGGGGATATATATCATGGCAGTACATAGTTGTTTGTTACCATTAATATGAAGTGTAGTTAGAAGTATTAATATGTTCCCAAAGGATGGGGCAAGTTTTTGCCAGACAGTAAGAGTATGAGTCATGATATGTTAAAGCTACACCCCCTCCTTTCTTGTGGAGTCTATCATTATGAAGGATATTTTATCCAGGTCGGGTAATTTCAGTGTCCGTTATGTGTGGCTTTAACAACCATATGATTATGCACTCTGAGGATTGGGGGGGAGGTCACATCTAGCAAACATAAACACCTTAACAGTAGCATTTTTTTCAGGTGTAATGTAGTTAAGAATCTTGTCTTCCCTACTTGATCTATTAATCCATGTATTCTAGACATAGGGTTACTGTAAACTTTTGAAATGCTGTATAGCTTCCTGAAAGAACCTGATTGTTCTTTCAAGTTTTGAATCTAAGACTATGGAGCTGTTCCACTCATTTTGGACTTCACATTTGTCCCCAACTGAAGCATTATTCTTATTTCTTATACTGCCTTTCTTTGTTATTTTGGTACGGTTTTTAACTAGCATTATCTCCTGCATAAGATTAGTTTCTCTATAATGTTGAATCAAATTTGGTCAGCCAGGCAGTTCTTCTTTTATGTCTTGGACAGTGTATCATCTATCTAAAGTGCAGGCATAAAGGCCAGTATTCCTTCTGTACCAAATTCATTAACCTTCGTTGCTAAACTGGCTACCAAAGTTTGTCCTTTCTTCCATGGTTTCAAGACATTGCAGTACATCCAACCTGGACATCTCTTACCAGTATATCTAACTCAAGAGTTCACCTATTTTTTTCCTGCACGATTTCAAATGGACCCTACCATTTAGCCATAAACTTGTTCTGTGTTGAGGGAACCAAAACCAACACCTTTTCTCCAGTTTTACATTCACGATCCATGCATTTCTATTATACACCCTTTTCTGTGTATCTTCTGGTCTTTCTTTGTTTTTCTGTATTATGGGCTTCACTATTTTCAGACTATATACAATTTGGTATCATGTTGTAAGACTCATTTAAATGGTGGTTTTACTTTTTCCCAAGTTTCTGTGGCAATCTCTGTTGCAGTATTCTTTCAGCTAGAGATCCACTGCCAAGGAAGGCCTGATGTCTAGCCAGTACACCAAAGCCTCAGGTTGCTTTAAGGTACGCCATATGTCACACGTATGCTCCTCGCATAGTGTAAAGCATAAAGGTAAAGTCCGAACATACTGTCCCCAGAATTTCTTTGCTGCCAGTCTGAACCCCTTCTCTTGATTATAGGTCTGAATGCCGGTTCTGTTGCTTGTTCACCAAGCCGTTGCTGATAAGTGTTGTTGTCTTATCTTTCTTTTATTATATTGCTGCTTGTGGGGTTTCATGTCTTCCAAAAAGGGTAAATGCCATTGTAGGAAACAAATTCCCCATAAGGACCACCATAAACAGTGTCTGTTTTGCCTTGGTGCTTTGCATGGCTGTACGTCCTGTTCTGTCAGGCCTTTGTTCCCAAGACCCTTCATAGTAGGCCTTCTTCTTTGGCATTTTATCTTGAAAATTAATGTCTTAAGCTTCTTGCTAAGGACATGATGGAGGGAACTTCCAGGTCTGAGGGACAGCCGTCTGTGAAGAAGGCCAAGAAATTTAGGCTTGAATCTTCTACTGTTCAGCCTCCGCCCGACATCTCTGCAGAGGTGAGTGAATGCCCAGAGGTTTGCCTGGCTTTATCTTAGGATTCCTCTACCTCAACCAGGTTGGAGACCGGCAGGGATACGACTATGAGCACGTCCATGGAGGCATTGTAGATGTCTGCTTTGTTCATTCAGGGGGAGCCACGGCTGATTATCTCTGAGGGGCCTAGGGATGTTTCCCAAGTTTTAGTTAAAGAAAAAATTCCTACTGCTATTATTGAATGCTGTACAGGGTCAGAGCCTTCTAAGTTTTATAAGGTGGATATCCTATTAGAGAAAAAGCAGAAGACTAAACATATTTCCCCTGCTCCTAAGGATCCACAAAGTGAATGCCAGTCCTTCACTAAGGGGTTGTGTAGTGCTTTGATGGCTTTAAAACCTCCTCAGGGAGTCTGTGTTCCAGCCCTCCCTTGGTCCTCTACCACTCTTAAAAGACTCAGAGAACATGATTCCTCTGAGGAGGATATGGATTTAGATGAGGAATCTCTTGCTTACTCCTCACCAATTCTCTCTCATTTGGATTATGGATCTGAGGAAGAGGAATCTACCAGTTCTGATACTCTCTTTGAAGAGATTTCTTTTGGGAGATAGTCTGTAGGATGATGGAGTTCTTTAAATAGGCTTGTGCTCAGGTTTCTGAGATACAAAAAAGGTATTATGAGGTACTGCAAATGGATTCTCCGAGACCTTCTGCTGTTCCTCGTGTTTTGGCTGCTTTGTTGGAAGCATTTTGTAATGCTTCTGACTCTCAGTCCCCTGCCCCAAGAAACCTGATATATTCTGTAGTGTGCTTGAGGACTTTAAATTCTTGTACAAGTGTCCTTCTGTTGTCTGTAGCTTCTGACAAGCTGTCTCACTTCCTTCTCCTAAGTTACTGCCTTCTGATAAAGATAGCAGAACCATGGAAAGGCAAGGCAAGAAGGTTTATACCTCTGCTACCTTGGCTTTTAGGGCTGTTAATTATCATACCCACATATCCAGGAACATCTTGGCTTTCCTTTCACAGGCCTGTCAGGTTATTTCTGATCTTCTAGACTCTGAGTGTAAAACATCTGCCCTTTCTCTGTTTGGAGCTTTCCCCCAGGTGGCTCGTTATTCCATCAAGTGTAATTATGATGCAGCAGATGCTTCATCTAGAACTGCTGCTTTTGGGTCAGTGATGAGGAGGTATTCTTGGCTTTGACTTCAACCTTTGCCTGATGATATTAAGGCTAAGTTGATGGATGCTTCTCTGGATAATAAAAATGCATTTGGTGAATCTGCTGCTGCTTTAAAGTCCCTTCAGGATAAGGGCAATGAGTTACATGAACTTAAACGTGTTTGTTTTTCCTGTACCTAAATTTCAGAGGAATTACCCCAAAAAGCCAGCTTTTGTTTGTAGCCAACATTGCCCTCTTCCATAGGTTCATAGGTTCATACTAGGCTATCTGCCCGAGGGCATTTATAAGCCTAGCCCACATTTTTGTGGCTTACGCCACCCCTTTGGTATGGGGAACTATACCCATTATTTTGCTGTGCCTCTGTCTAGCAGTGACACTGAGGTAATCCCTGGAGTATATCTGCGATCTCCCATCCATTGGTCAAGATTTCTCTTGAACAAGGCCAGCGAGGTGCTCTGCCTCACATATACCGGGATTTTGTTCCACAGCATAGGGAGTCTTTGGGTGATGAATCTATCCCTCCAGCACGTCCTATTAATAGCCGTGTCGAGGTTTAAGTCTCCCGCCCTTGTGGCTCTGATGGATCTAGATTTTTGAGGTGAAGCATATTCATCAAATCTGGGTTTGACATGGCCTTGTATGTCAGGCAAAGGTCACCTCTGAGCAAGCGGTGGCGACTGAATAGAGCTGGAGTTCTTTCAGTCGGGCAGCATAGGACAGATTTTTGAGACCCTTTATCCCTTTGGTGAGGAACTTTTGTGGCCTCTCCAGCTGCTGCAAGTGTCGGGTCAGATACATTCCGAATGGGGCATTGTACTCAATCATTGGTCTGATGAGTGATGAGTATAGGGAGACTATGACCTCCCTTGATCTAGATGTGAATCCCTTCATGATAAGGTGGGCAATGTAGAAGGTCTTCCTAACTACTTTAGCTACATGGGTGTCGAATGACAGGCTACTGTCAACCTGGGTCCTCAGGTCCCTGATAACTTCTTCTGTGCTCAGAGGATTACCACCTATATGGTAGCTAGGGGTAACCTTGTTTTTCCCGAAGGGTATGACTATGCATTTTTTGGCATTTAACTTTAGGCCTAAGGGTAAAAAGGGTGGTAATTGGGCTCCTCCTGTGAAGAATACTCAGACTTCTATGCCTCAGAAGTCTCTTTTTCCTGTTAAAGAGGTGCTCTCTCTCTCTTCCTGTTTGGCTAAAGATTACTTAGGATTCCTTGGTTTTGTCCATTATGCACCTGGTCTGGAAATCTTCCCCCTTTTATGGGTATTCCTCAGCCCTCTCAGGAACAATTATTCTCTTCAGGGATGCTTTGAGATCTTTTAACTCCGGGTACTATTCAAGAGTTGCCTGTGTCCCAAAAGGGGATAGGGTTTTTCTCCAGGATGTTTTTAGTGCCCAGGAAAGAGTATTTGGAGACCAATTCTAGACCTCTCTCATCTAAACACTTTTCTGAAGGTGCCTTCCTTTTGAATGTTGTCCCTTCAGACTTTGTTCCCTCTTTGCCATCTTCAGGCTTATATGGTGTCTCTGGATCACAAGGATGATTGCTTCCATATCCCAATTAATCCCCTTTTCAGGAAGTTTTTATATTTCTCTATTGCTTCCTGGTATTTTCATTTCTGTGCTTTGGTCTTTCTGCTGCCCAAAGACTATTCATCAAATGCCTCGCTCCTGTGATTATGTTTTGAAGGCTTCAGGGGGTCCAAGTCTTCCCTTACTTGGATGATCTCCTGTTTCAGGCATCCTCTCCAGAGCTGTTAGTACAAAATTGCCATTTTGCTATTCACGTTCTGCAAATCCTGGGATTCAGAATAAACTTCAAAATGTCATTTCTGACTCCTTCTCAAGACCATGTTTTTCAGGGGTGCAGGATCCAGACTGTGCCTATGCTGGCATCCCCACCTCCTCCCAAGGCAGTAACTCCCATTTCCTTCTTTAAAACTCTTCTTCTTCTGGTCTCTATAACATCCAGTGAATTTCTTGGAGCTCTGGGATTCATGGCATCCACCATCCCTATGCTCTCTCTGGCCAAACTCCACTTGAGAAAGTTTCAGTGGTTTCTAAAATCAAGTTGTTCCTCTTCTACTTTGTCTCAAAAAGGAACTTCAGTGGTGGATTCATCAGTTGTCTCTAAATCCAGGGCTTCCTTTTCATCCCCCGTCTTCCCTCTCAGGAGCTGTTCACAGACACTTCAGATTTGGGATGGGGAGCAGTTTTTGGCTCCCTAAAGGTGCAAGGGGTGTGGTCAACTGTTCAACAGAATGCGCACATTAGTGTCAAAGAGATGAGGGCTCTTCTGTTGGCTCTTCAGGCTTTTCCCCCTGTCTTCTTCCCAGGACCTCTCAAGCTTTGTTTACAGACAATACCACAGTGGTGTGGCATGTAAACAAGCAGGGGGGAATGAGCTCTTATCTTCTTTGCAGTTGGCACTCCTGGTGTAGGAACTTTGTATCCAGTATCAAGTGACTCTTTAGACAGTTTAGATTCCATCAGGTCAAAACATTGTGGCAGACACTCAGAGCAGGTCCTTAACTCAATTCCACAAATAGATGCTTCACAGGGATGTGTTTCTGGACATTGTCCACCAGTAGGTCTTTTTGCCTCACCTCTGAGCAGACAACTTCCTCTATTTTGTGCCAGAGTCCCAGGTCTTCTGGTTTGGAAGGTGGATGCCCTATCTTTTTGTTGGAAGGGGATGTTTCTTTATGCTTTCCCTCCCCTTACCCTCATTCCAAAAGTCTTGTTCAAAATTTGACAAGATGCTCCCAGCATCTTGTTGGTGACTCCATTTTGGCCAAGACAGCATTGGTTCCCTCCTCTTATGTATTTAGCCAAGGTAAATCATCACAAGTTACCACACAGGGTGGACTTACTCACACAAGACAAGGGATCTCGCATCCATCCCCACCTGTCCACTCTTCAACTGACACAGTGGGTGATAGGATTTTGATTCCACATAGGTACCTCTTTTCTGAGGACATGCTTAGGGTCCTACAGGAGGCCAGAAAACCCAATATTAGGAAATCCTACTCATTCAAATGGAAGAGGTTTTCTGTTTGGTGTCTTTCTCGTAACGTGGATCCACTTTCTGTGGATGTTCCTTTGGTTCTCTCTTATCTATGTGAAATCTTCAATGCTGGGCTGGCTTATTATTCTGTTAAGGCCCATTTATCAGCTGTCTCTGCTTGTCTGCTCTGCCTTTATCTCCTCCTTTAGCATCTAGCTTTGAAGCTAAACAGTTCCTTAAAGTAATCTTTCATAGTAGGTCTCCCAGAAAGCCTGTTCTTCCTCCATGGGATCTTAATTTTGTTTTAGAAAACTGACCCAGGATCCTTTTGAGCCTCCAGTTTCAGCTTCCTTGCAAAATTGCTCTTGGAAGACTGTACTTTTGTTAGCCCTTACTTCTGCCTGATGGGTGTCTGAGCTTCAAGCCCTTATGGCTTGTCCTCCTTTTTTGGTGTTTCAAAAGGACAGGGTGTCCTTGCATACTACTCCTTCTTATATGCCCAAGGTGATGAATGAGTTGTCTCTTAATCAGCCTATTCATTTGCTCACCTTTTCCCTTCTCTGCAATCTGCCAGTGAGAAGGTGCTGCACACATTGGTTGTGCATAGACAACTCGGATTTTATTCAGATAAGACTAAAACTATTAGAAAATATGATCAGCTCTTTGTTTCCTTTCACCCTAGGTCCTTAGGATTAACTGTGTCTCATCAGACTATTTCTTCTTGTATCTGTAAAGCTATTTCTTTTTGTTATTCCTTTCATGGTGCCTTCCTTATTCTGTTAAGGCTCATTCTACTAGAGCTGCAGCTTCTTCTGGTGCTTTTTTTCAAGGATTTGGACACTAAATCTATTCTTGAGGCAGCTACCTGGACTTCTGTGCATACATTTACCAAGCACTACAAGTTGGATAGACTTTCCAGAGCTTGAGCTGGTTTTGCTTCGGCCCTCCATCATGGCTTTCTAGAGGGCTCTGCTGGTCCTTCTTTCTCCCTCTGTTCTCCCTGAGCTTTGTCTCTCTCCCTAGTTTAATGAATGCTGCAACAGTGAAATGGAAGGACATTGTACAGTTGTGTAAAATCTTACCATAACAATAGATGTCCTTCTCTTCACTGTTGCAGTATTCACTCCCTCCCTCCTCCCCTGGTCCATTTTTCCTTCTGAATGTACTGTTTTTCTCTTTACTGCTTGGACTGGCGTTCCTGCTGAGGCACTCACTTTTGGGGATGGTACATCCGGATGTCACCTTTATGCCCTAGGCTACACAAGGAGCATATGTGTGATGTACGGCCCACCTTAAAGCAACATAAGGCTTTATTATACTGGCCTGATGCTGGGCAGCCCATGGCAGGGGATCCCTAGTGTAATGAATACTGCAATAGTGAAGAGAAGGACATCTACCATTATGGTAAGATTTTACAGAACCGCACTACCTCAAAGTTTGCCTGCCATATAATAACTCAAAAGAGGGGGTGTACCTCATTGAGGATTTTGGCAGCTCTGTAATGACAGATAGGTATGGTATTATCTGGTTCCAGTTTTTGCCATCTTCTTCTTTGGAAACTTTTTTAGAGTGAATTTTAATGTTCATTTAAAATACTCCACTGCTTCACCCATTTTGGATTGTTTTTTAGTTGCTTGATCTTAAAACACTGGCACAGTTAGCCCATTACTCTGGACATAAGGGGAGTTCCCTCATCAATGACTATTTCCTTTGGTATCCCTTACATGGAAAATAATAACACTAGTTCATTGACTACAGATTTTGCTTTAACTTATCATAGTGGGGAAGGCTTTGGGTTATTTTTGTTGTACAGTCCAGAATAATATAAAATATACTGAAATTAATTTCTGGATTTGTCAATTGTGCAACAATGCCCATTGCAATGTATTCAAATGGCACCTCTATGATAGACATTTCAGTCAAATGATTTTTAAAACCTGAGTGAGAGTCTCTCTTCTGGCACTCAGGAAATCCAGCACAGAGGTTCTCAAGTGAATTATTCTGAATCAGTAAAGTATTGGTAGGATGTATGCTTTCATCCTGTCTTTTCTTGTGTGTTTCTGTAGCACATGGTTATGTGCTGGTCTGATCACTAAGTTTCTAAAACACACCGATAGTTGACTCATGTATTGGTCTCAGATCCAGCCCCTCGCATCTGGCTTGGCTGCTTTACACAGACTCGCATTCCAGTCTCAAGCTCCTCCCTCTACCCACAATGCTGAAGCTGCACACAGCTCCCTCAGATCTCTTTTGCCGCCATCAGTGACAGACACCCTCTCCAGTTTTCGAGCATCCTAGTGTTTTTTTGGTGTAGAGTTATCCACTTTCTTGTGCAGATAAGTTTACTTTGCTTTAAAATAATTTTATTTTTTCCCTTTCACTTCCTCCCCTCCCTCTAGATTTCAGAGGCGCCAGGGTTTTTTTTTTGGTCTTTGCCTCTTTCCTGTCTCTCTTCAGGACGTGGCCCTCTTTTCTTTCATTTCTTTGCTCTTATAACAAAAACAAAAAAAAAAAAGAGAGAGAAAAACGAAGGCATTATAGTTTTGATATTTCCAGGTTGTTGTTGTGCTTGATATTTCCTATTAGAATCCTGGTCTCGTGGATACCTTTTTCCTGTTTAGTAGTAGTAATGGAGAAGCCTACTTGATTTAAATGATGCTCAGAGTGCGGGCATAAGACACCTCACTCTGATGCGCATAGCAGCTGTGTTTACTGCCTTGAACCAGCTCATCTGGAGTCTAAATGCTCCATTTGCAAGGATTTTAATCCTAGGGCAGTTGCTGGTCACTGAAAAAACTTCTACTGAAAGGGTTTTGCCTTCCATTCTTCCTCATATGTTGGGGCTCAACCCCCCCCCCCCGAGCCAGTTCATCTGTGGAGCCCAAGAAGTGCCCTCATAACTCCCTAAATGCTTCTTTGGAGCCTCCCAGCAAAGTTTTCAAAGGCGCAGATCCAAAGTCCTCAGATCATAGACCTGTTTAAGCTACAGCAGATCGAAAGTTCCCCTTGGATCTGACTGGTTTGACTTTGAACTCTTGTTCTACATATCAGATCCAGAGCACCCTTAGAGCCAAGTAAGTTGATTACTAAGATGAGCTCAGCTCCATTGGATCCTAGGCGTCCCTTGGATCCAGTGAGGTCAGCCCCTAAGATAGACTCTCCGCAGCCTTCTTCCACTGCCTCGGATCCTAAGTCCTCGGATCCAAGAGGGCGAAGCCAGATGCTAGAACCCTCAATTAGGTCAGTGTACCAACTTTCCCTCTTAAAACTTTGCAAATCCTGACCATGCATTCAAGGCCATCCTCTGTGGCTTCCTCCAGGTCTTCCAGGATCCTTTCAGAGATTGATGTGATAGAATGGTCAGGAACATCATCAAAACCCAGATCCAGATGGGAGTCCTACTTGCTCCATACCCTCAAGGGTCTGTGAGTGTCTCAGTTTTAGTTGAGTCTCCTTCTCTAATCTGAACCTTGGTATTGGAGCCCCAGCATCCTAGCCAACCAAGAGAGTCAGTGTTGGATTTGAGGTCCCTTTGCCCCGAAGTCTTGTGAGCACAGTGAGTCTCAGACCCAAGAGGTCTTCATTGGGTCCAAGGGTAGGGGTCGGCTCCAACTTTGTTGGGTCTTTCTCTTCTCCTTGGGGCTTCTGCGCTTGACTGTTTGGGTCCAGTTCTGACTGGAAGCCATGGTTCTGAGGTCCCTGGACTTTCTTCTTCAGCTCCAGGGGAGTTGGGCAGGGATTCTCTGGTGCCCTTGACTTTTCACGTTGTAGAAAGGGTCTTCTGTTCTCACAGAGACCCAATCTCTTTGGCCTTTGATCCACCCTGTCGCTGCTCATCGGATCTGGGGGCTGACTTTGCCATCCCTGTCCATGTTCAGCCTGTCTCCACAGAAGCCTCTAAGATTTTCCACTCGATGTGACCCCCTCTTCTTCTGATACCTCCCATGATTATCCCACAGAGGAGGTCCCTCGAAAGAAGACATGCAAAAGGAGGCACACAGACTCCCCCATGGAGTCTCATACCGAGGACATACACTTTGATGAGAGAGAGGTATCCCCAAGATTGCCTACTGGATGAAGTTTCCTTTGAGAAAATTTTAGAGATTTTGAGGCAAAGAGGTGGTTGTTCAACCCAAATCTTTCGAGGATTCTGTGTTTTTGGAGGCTTTCAGGACAGGCCCATCTACTTCTTGTGTGACCTCCCCCAGTGGATGCTCTCATTGATTTAGTCACTTTCTGGGAGCTGGACTTTGTCGAGCCAATACCCAAATGTCCAGATAAAGTTTTATCTTCCCCTGCAGACCACTTGTATTGGACTAAGGGCATTCCATGGACGCTATGGTTGTAGCAGCAGCTACCAAAAAGGAGCTGGCTGAGAAAGCTCCACTGTCCATTTACCAAACAGGGAGTTCAGAGTGATGGACAGGTTAGGTAAGCACGTTTACACCTCAGCCACTTTCTTGCTGAGAGTGCTTAATTAACTGGCACACTTCACTCGCCTGCAGAGAAACTTGGTCAAGGAACTCTGATTCTTTGGCAGAGTCCATGTTGCTAGAGGACTTCTAGAATGTATCTCCAAAACTGGCTACTTTCTCTTCCATCTCCAACTCCTCCATGAGGCTTTTATCCCATTCTGCGGAGGGCTTCTCACAGGCTGCCTGCACAGGCATTGCTGTTTACAGACATGCCTGGATGTGGCTTTGTTACTTTGTGGAACCGTTCATATTTCATATGTCAATGCTCCCTTTGGTGGTTCTTCTTTATTTGGACTGACTGTAAAGGACACTCTAACCTGCAGTGAGAAAGAGGGAAAGACCTTATCTGCCATGGGGATCAAGTTTTCTACTCCTCAGCAAACCTTTTCCAGGAATCAGAGAGGAGACAAAAAAACCTGGTTCCCTAAGTTCCAAGGGACCTTTCATGATCAGTGCGGGGAGACCTCCTCCAGAGGCAGAGGAGGGGGCTTCAATGGGAGATGCCACTCCAGGGGCAGAGGGGGTCTGCAAAACCAGGGTTTCTGGGAACCTTTCTCTGACCAGACCTATAAGCGCTCCTGAAGTGTTGCCCGACTGCTGTGCCCTGGAGGCAGTCGGGGGTCAATTTTCTCTGCACTCAAGCGTCTGGACTCAAATAAGAAACAATGCTTGGGTGCAAAGCATAATATCCAGATGCTACTACATTCCCTTTTCCTTTCCACCACCAAAAAGACAAAAGAAGCTCCCCATCATTCCACCCAGTCAGAGGGAGTTACCAGTACTAGAGGTTCAGAAATTCCTGCAGAAAATAGTTATCCAAGAGTTCCAGAACTTACTCCTGCTTCTTTTTCTTGCCAGAGAAGACCAAGAACCTGAGACCTGTTTTGGATCTAAGCAAGCTGAACTTGTACATAAAGATAGCAACGTTTTGTATGGTTACTGTACAGTCCATCCTTCCATTACCGAGGATGGACAATTGAATGTTCTCTGTGGACTTACAGGACATGTACAATCACATCAAAATAGACAGACACTCCAGGAGTCATTTACGCTTCAAGCTAGGAGCCAGTCATTACCAATTCAGAGCCCTGCCCTTTGGACTCATCACAACCCTAGGTGTTTACCAAATGCATGGCAGTGGTCGCAACTCACCTAAGACTGCAAGGTTTTCAGGTGTTCTCATATCTGGATGAGTGGCTTCTAACTGCCTCAACCAAGTGTCAACTTATTTAAGCCAGGGACTACATTTTTCAAATATCCAATTCCCTGGGTATCACCATAAAGCTAGCAAAGTGCCAACCATTGCCAGTTCAGACATTGGAGTTATCGGGGCTCTATTCAACACATCAGCCTAAATAGCTTCCTTCCTCTGCATCGTATATAATCTTTGAGGGATCAGCTACAAAGTATACTAATCCTTCTGTCACCTCTTGTGAAATTTGTATTGCAAGCTCTTGGATCCATGGTGGCTGCCATAACATGGTTCCTTTGGTAGGATTTTATCTGCATGTTCTCCAGTGGACCTTGGCTGTTTAGTGGGCTATACTTCATTCTCTGTCTACTCCTATACTATTTGCAAAACTCATCTGAGATGGTGGATTCTTTTGGATGACTGATCTGTTGGCAAGCCATTCATACTTCCTTCTACCACAGCGACAGTGTCCATGGACGCTTCCCAGCTGGGTTTGGGGGGGTGCACTTTGAGGGAAAGATAGTCCAAGGCATGTGGGCTTACCTGGAGACCAGATTGCACATCAGTGTCATAGAGATGACAGTGGTCATTTTTATGCTGTAAACCTTTCAGGACATTCTCCCTTTGGGGACTATTGCAGTTCACGCAGACAATATGTCAGTAGTCTGGTATATCAACAAGCAAGAAGAAACCTGTTCATGCCCCCTATGCAGAGAGGCCATGAGAGTTTGGGAATGGGCAGTGTCTTCACACCACATTCTCTTTGCAACCCACATACTGGGGAAGTCAAACATACTGGCAGACAAGCTCACCAAGTCCATTCTAACTCCTCATGAGTGGTTCCTCAATCAATCAGTGGTGAATCTGATTTTCAGCCATTGGGGCTAACCTCACTGTGACCTGCTGTATTTGCCTCCCATCAAAACAAGTGCAGCAGGTACTTCACTCTGATTCTCCTTTACAGGAAGCCCACAAGGGATGCTGTAGTCCACGATTTGGCCTCCCATCTCCATTATGCTTATCCCCTTCTACCATTGATCCCAATGTTTCTGCAGAAAGCCAAACTGTTTAAGAGCTCAGTGAACCTCATTGCCCCTTATTGGCCTCATCAGATTTGGTTCCCCTTTCCGCGGTGTCATCTGAAATGCCCTCCATGGATGCTGGAACCCAATCAGTAACTCCTATCCCATTCATCTCTAGGTCAACACCAGGATCTAGCCACCCTCAAACTGACAGCATGTTTTTTCCGATGGATATCAAGGGGTCCAGGCTTTCTTGGCCAGTTTGAGATATAGCTTCCACCAAAAAAGTATACACAAGCAAATGGAAAAGATCTACCATTTGGGCTTCCAAGGGGAACATTGATCCTTATTCAGCGGCCATCTCAACGATCCTTACTTTCCTTACTTCTAATTTAAAGAAAGGTCTAGTTTTGCTATGATAAAACTTCAGTTGGCAACAATATCCCATTTCCATACTGTGTTTTCTTCTGGTACTACCACTTCTTCTAGATTATGCAAGGCTTCCATGAAAGGAATGTTTCTGCTACAAACTCCCAATTAAAGATCCTACATTTCCATAGAATCACACTGTTAATTCTCCAAGGACTGACTCAAAAGCCTTTTGAACCTGCCAGTGACTGTGACATTAAATTCTTATCTTGGAAAACTATCTTTTTGGTAGCCATCACCTCAGCTAGAAGGATTTCTGAAATACACTCATCTAAGCCACCTTATATCATCTTTCATAAATGCAGAGTTTCCTGCTGTACTAACCCCTCTTTTTTATAGCTAAAGAGGCTACTGAATCAAACATTAACCAGACCATTCAGTTACCAGTCTTCTTTCCGAGTTACTCCATTAAAGGCGAATATTTGTTGCATTTGCTGAGTGTGCAAAGGCAACTATGTTTTTATCTTCATAGGTCCAAACAATTCAGAAAATCTGACCAGTTGTTAGTTTCTTTCTTACCTAATCAGCTACGACATGTAATAACAAAAGTGACTCTTGCAAAATGGATAAAAGATTGCATATCTTTAATTTACAACAAAAATGGTCTGAAGTTGCTCACTCCTCCTAAAGCCCATTCAACAAGGTCTGTAGCCACATCATCTGCCTTCTCTTCTAGAATTTCCATTGATGACATTTGTGCAGCAGCGACTTAGTTCAAACCCCATATCTTTGTGACACATTACAGATTCACATTGTCTCCAGAAGTAGGGTTTCTTTTGGTTCAACAGTGCTCTGGCATGTCCTTCCTTGAGGCCACCCAAAAGTTTAAGTAGATGGGGACTCTGACATATGCGTGAGTCAGAATGAAATAGACATCAGATTTTTAAGTTATGTACTTATCATAACTTGGCATTTGTGTTGTCAATTTTCAGTCTGACTCACCATCCCTCCAAACCGTCCCCCAACCTATGATTTTTCTGGAAGACCTG
Organism: Protopterus annectens; assembly: GCF_019279795.1. NCBI lineage: Eukaryota > Metazoa > Chordata > Ceratodontiformes > Protopteridae > Protopterus > Protopterus annectens. The sequence goes on along the minus strand of NC_056728.1, from coordinate 1,341,476,955 downwards.
TGGAGCCTTTTTGGAGTAGTCGTTCCTGGTTGAGCCCTTGGTTTCTTTTCTTTTACACCTTTGCTCCTCTGTTATTACTGTATAAGCAGCAAACTCAATCTGAGGGAGCTATGTGTAGCTTGGGACATTGTGGGTAGAGGGAGGAGCTCGAGACTGGAATGTGAGTCTGTGTAAAACAGCTGATCTGGATCCGAGGGGAACAGATACAAGACCCATACGTAAGTCAGAATAAAAATGGACAACACAGATGCCAAGTCATGGTAAGTATATAACTTAAAATTTCATCTCTGCCATTGTAAAAAAAAAAAAAAAAAAGAAACTGATAGATAAGGGCCAGTAATTCTGCCTGTTTTAGTAAAATTCAGTTACTAACTAGTAAGTACCCTGCCTGGATATCCGCAAAGAAGATACTTAGACAGCTCAAAAGAAAATCAACTAAAAGAGGTGACGAGAACACACTGACTGGGAAGAATCCTGCAGCTGTTCAACAAAAAGCAGTTCAAGCCCCAGCTTTGGTACAAGAGATGGCTTCCAGTAATTTAAAGGAAAAAAATAAGCCAAATGTGCTCTGAGCTAATTAAAATAAATGAAACATTGAAGGAGTATACCAACTTAAACAACAAAAAATGGAAACAGCTTTAAACAGCTGTTCAGCTGAATTGATAAAACTGCAAAAATTATAGGTTGAAATGATGAAAACATTGGCTGAGTATGAGATTGCTCAAGAAGAATTGCTTCTAAAATTGATGGAGTTAGAGGACAGAGCACACAGAGAAAATGTGAGATTTTCTGTTGTACCAGGAAAACTGGAAGGAATAAACTGTATTAATTTTATGAAAGCACAAATAAATAACTGGACTGGTATTCCACAGCAGGATGCGTTAATTGAAAGGACACATTGTGTGCATGCTCCAACCCTGGCCATGAAAAAGCAGCCAAGACTTGTATTAGTAAAGATGCAATCATACCAGCAGGAAGGGTTGATCCTAACAAAACTGTGGCAGAAGGGCAAAATATAAAACATTGGAAACAGTAGAATGTTTGTGGAAAATGATTAATGTACACCAGGCAGAAGAGAATCAAATTTATCCCAGCAATCAGGAATGTCGAGAGGCAGGTGTGAGAGTCAAGCAGCTGTATCCAGCTGTTTTCAGAATATTTTTTCTGTAGGATCAAAGTATAGTTTTTGATGCAGAACAGGCTAAGTAGAGAATACACACATTTGTCCAATCAAGGGTGAGCATCAAACAGAAGAATACTCTCTTCTCATTCTTTTGATCATAATGAGATTTTGCCAGTGGAACCTTTTTTAATGTTCCAAAGTAAAATACTTAACAGTCAGAAAAAATCACAAGAGTTGAATAGAAGAATCTGAAGTTCCTTGGACTTGAAATAGAGTCTGAGGTTGAGGGATGGCGATGAACAGGAAGAAGATCTGCAGATTAGTGAAGAAATATGTGACTATAAAGCATCAGTCACATTTGTAAAATATGGCTTTACAAGAAAAGAGGCTGAGAAAGACTGGATTTTCATTGACTTTGTTAAACTTGTTCAGGGACTGATGGATTTTTGTTGACTTTGTTAAACTTGTTCGGGGACTGATGGATTTTAAATGAGTTTGTTAAACTTTGAAAGGACTGACTGGGTAAGAAGTAGGAACATCTTCTTCAGCTTGTCCCCCATAACCATAGCCGTATTTTCCCTTGCCATACTCATAGCATCATCTTCCTGCTACCTTTTTAAAAATTAACTAGCTTAAGTGAAGGTCAGCTAAATCTTGGGTTTTCTCAAGGTTAGTCTGTTGTGAAGTAAAAAGCACTACCTCCTCCCCTGTCAATGCAGACACAAGAGTGTCAGTGTCTAACTATTCTCCTAGTCAAGGCAAAGTATGCCATTATTCTTTACTGCCAGATGCCCTTGCTGTGTATTTAATACATTTTGCTATCTTTCCTTATGAAACTGATACATACAAAATCATTTCCTTTTGTTTAAAAGTTATTGAATTTCAGCTCTACAGGAATATCATTAGGGCTTTGTTAGTGTTGCTTTTCCAATAGTGTACATCACCTTCTTCTTTTTTTTTTTTTCTCGTCTTCTCTATGTTGCTCTCCTGGTGAATGAAAACCACTGTGTCACTGTGACTTTACATCTCTCGGCTGCTTTCCCTCTGAAAAGTGTACCTGAAACACAAATTGTCAGGTTTACTTTTTTCTAAATTTAACTTCCTGTTTCCTAGCGTCTTCTGTTTTTTATTTTATTTTATACTGACATTAATGTATTTAGTATGTTTAACAGGCACAGGTTCTCCCTGTTTAACTACCCTTGTGAAATCTTTCCTTATTGTTACTTTTCTTGTACTTAACACCCATCTGCTGTGTAGAATTAATCGTTTCTGGGACTTTGTTTTAACTTGACAGAAAGTTTAAAATTCAGCTTAAGTAGTGTATTGTCCATACTTCCTAACTTCATTTCCATAGGATGCACCCTTCAGTATGTATTTATTTATCTTCAGTTATTTTACTCAATTCAAATCCCTGCATTGCAACATCTTCAGGTTGCATTGACACTTCCTAGTCCTTGCTTTGCAACATTTCCAAGCTGTAATAATTTTACATGGATGTGTCTTATTTCTACTGATTCTGTTAGAGGTTTATTTTGACATATCTGTAATTGGTGTAGGTTCTTCCTCTCTTTGTATCCCTAGCCAATGTTTTAGACCTTAAGGGCTTTCTAACAGTATGCCCCGGTGTTTTTTTTTAATTCATGCATTGTAATAAGTGTGCCTGGTGGCTGTTCCCACCTCTTGGCTTAGGTAGAGGAACATCTGTAAGTTATTTCACCTGCTAGTTCTTTTCCCCGTAGTGATAAGGTCACCTGCACAAAGAGATGCATTCTTCCCATTTTCTCCACAACTGTTTAAAATGTAGATTTTTTTTCCTGTTATTTCATGTATTAAATTGGAAACAATGACTGAATGCACTGCCTTTCTAAACCCAATTTAAACTTCTATCTGAGTAATAGGATACTGTTTCTTATCAACATGAATGCATACCACTTCTGCTGCTTTGTTAGTGATACTTTTCTTCTTATATTATATACTGCTGTTTTAAAAGTATTGCTATGCTACCTGAGCTGAATAATCTTGGCAGATGTTCTTCGTGTTTCACTGTTGCAGTCATTACATTTGGGTTATCTGTTTGCAGGTAGCCCTCAGTCGGCTTGATTAACAAAGTCTTGGGTCCTGCGTCGGTTGCTGTCCCTTCTTCCATGATGTCAGGTCGTCAGGGGTATAAAACATACAGCCGATGCCATTACATCAGACTTTCTTGCCGTGCGGTGCCCGAAGCAGAAGCAGTTCGCAAGTGCCGGTCGGCAGACTCCTGAAATTTTTGTTTTCGAGTTTCAGAACCAAAGTCTTCAACTAAAGCTAAGTACCCCATTGGGGAAACTTTTTCTTGCTCCTTACCGATGTCAGTAAAAGTTGATAATTGCATTACTTGGGGAAAGCAAATTCCTCATAAAGATTTTCATTCGTACTGTATTTTTTGCCTAGGCCCTGACCACGATGTACCTTGCTGTCGGTTTTGTGCTTTATTTAATCAACGCACTATCCATCATCAATATATTTTCGCCTCTAAATATTTCGGTTCTCGGTTTAATTATCCTGAAATGTCATCAGTTAGCCATCCAACTACCGGGATTCTGAAAAAACACAAAGATAAAGACAGAGACAGGCCGTCGAGGTCCAAAACTGCTGACAACGCTTCTCTTAAGCCAGTCGCCAGTTCGCCGGTACTCAGTGAGGTGCTTTCGCAGCCCTTGATAAATGCTTCTTATGATTCGCAGGTCTCTACTGAGACCCATTTGAAGTCCGGTATGCCGTGAGATGCTTCAGCTATGAGACCTGCGGATGTCTCTACCTTGGATGGGTCCGGAGCCGCTGTGCAGGCACCGGCTTCAGAGGGTGTATTCAGGCCTACGTACTTGCATATTAAACTGATGCCTCCTTCTTCACTTAGACCTTAATCTTGAACCATGCCTAAAAAACGACACCCAGGCCACATGTTCAGGCCTCTATGCCTAAAAAACAAATGATAAGAATGGCTAAAGATCTAATAACTCTAATCGGGGTAGCCAAACCCCCCCCCCTTCTAAGAGGCCTAGGACTGAAGTTGTTTATGAATCTTCTGACCAGGATTCTGTTTTTTCTGATTCTCCTGATGATCTGGATTTTCCCTTATCTACTTATGAGGATCCTGATGCAGAGGACTCCATTCTGTCTGCTTCCGCTCCAGAGGATTTTTCTTTTGGGGAAACCTTACATAATTTAAGGGAGCATTTCCACTGGGAAAGCCAGGATTTTTCTGATTCAAAAAAGAGGCTTAGGGATTTCTTACTCCTACCTCAACCTAGGCCTTTAGCTATTCTTCCTGTACTAGACATTGTTGAAGATGCTTTTTCGGAATCTAGTTTGGCCCCTGATTCCTTGCCTCCTGCTCCGAGAAAACCTGACAGATACTACAGTGTCCCTGAGTTACACAAGTTCCTTTTTAAAAATCCTATTGCGGATCCAGAGACTATTTCCCAGGGGCCCAAGGGCATTAAAGCTTCTACTGCTAAAAATCCTACCCCTTCTGATAGAGACTCTAGGGCGTTGGAAAGATGGGGTAAGAAGGTTTTATACTTCTGCAACCTTGGCCATTAGGGCTTTAAACTGCCAGTTTCATATGTTAAAGTATCAGCAACATGTTATTGGGTTGCTTAAATAGAAAATGATGTTGATTCCAGACTGTGTGAAAAATAAAAAATTACAGGATTTAATGCATTCTGCTGAACAAGTTGGAAAATATACATTGCAATGTGGTTTTGATTCTTTAGAGGCCTCTTGCAGGGCTGCTGTTACTGGGTCTGTGCTCAGAAGGCATGCTTGGCTTAAGGAGCAATCTTTGCCTGATCATGTTAAAGCTAAATTGTTGGATGCTCCCTTAAATCAGGACCGCCTGTTTGGCAACAAGGCTGAGGAAGTTCTTAAAAAGATTGAAGATAAAGCTAAATCTATGCAAACTGTTAAAGATTTCTTGCAAGTTCAGCTTCATAGATTTAGTAGGCACTGGCCCTCTAAGAATTGATCCTTTCCAGTCCCTTCCAGGTCTTCTCAAGCCAAACCCAGACACAGCAAAAAACCCAGGTTTCAGTCCCAGGGGACACACAGGACTAAGTAGCGGGGGGCCTCCACTTCCAAATCTGGGAGTAATAAGACTCCCCCCTGGGGTAAACTGTCTCAATGACTTCCTTTTAAAATTTCCAAGCACTTATCAACTGACTGCCCCTTTGGGGGGAAAGATTGGTCTTCATGCAAAGAACTGGGAACTCATTACCCAGGACAAATGAGTTTTAAATATAGTGTCCCAGGGATACAGATTTCACTTCCACACGTTGCCAATGCCAAGCAGGTGGCTGGACCTACCCCCAATTCAGTGGCAGAGGCCCAAAAACAAGTATTTTCTCTCTTAAGCATGGGAGCTATTCAACTGGTACCAGAAGAGGAAATGGGAAAAGGTTTCTACTCGAGACTTTTCCTGGTACCCAGAAAAGACAATTCATGGCGTCTTATCCTGGACCTGTCTACTCTAAACACCTTTTTGGAGATTCCAAAATTCAAGATGCTGACTCTTCACCAATTACTTCCTATGCTAGGCAAAGATGCCTGGTTGGCAAAACTAGATTTAAAAGAAGCATACCTGCACATCCCAATAAGGGAATCTTGCAGAAGATACCTACACTTCAAAGCAGGCTACACGCGCTATCAGATGTTCATTGTGTTTCACTGTTGCAGTCATCACTGTAGGGTTCTTCCTGCCGGCAGGCAGCCCTCGGTCGGCTAGAATCCCAAAGTCTGAGTCCAGCGTCAGCTGTTCAGTCATGCTCCCTGACATCAGAGCACCAGGAGTACAAAGCTGCCAGCCGACACCATGTTCTCCAGTCTTTCTTGCCGTGTGGTGGAAGCAGTTCGCAAGTGCTGGTCGGCTGACTCCTGATATTTTTTCGTACTTCAGTCCGAAGACTTACTTCTTCTCAAAGCTAAGTACCCTGTTGGGGAAACTTTTTTCTTGCTCCAGTCCGATGTCAGAAAAAGTTAATAATTGTATTTCTTGTGGGAAACAAATACTTCATAAGGATTTCCACCCTTACTGTATTCTTTGTTTAGGCCCTGATCACGACGTAGCTAGTTGTCGGTTTTGTGCTAGATTTAACCATCGTACGATTAAGCGGAGGTACGATTTTGCTTTTCACTACTTTGGCAGGCGATTTAATTATAAAATGTCGTTGGACACTCTTCCGACTACCGGAGTTCACAAACGACGCAAGGATAAGGACAGGCGTCCAAGGTCCAAATCAGACAACTGTTTACAAGCAGAGCCAGCTCCAGGTTCGGCCGTCGTCAGTAAGGCGCTTTCGCAGCCCCTGTCGTCGGCCATTTCAGAACCGATTGCCAAAACGGACTCCCACGAGGAGCCAACTAGGCCTTTGAGTACTCCAGCTGCAAGACCTTTGGATAATGCTCCCTCGGATGGGTCCAGAGCCACTGTGCAGGTACCGGCTTCCGAGGGGGTTTTCAGGCCTACACAGCTTCTGATAAAGGCAAAGCCAAAGACAAAGGCGAAGACTCCTTCTAAATAAAAGACACCAGCCCAGACCTCTTCTGATCCGGGACCCAAATCTCAGAAACAGGTGCTTAAAATGGCGGAGGACTTACTAACCATGATTAAGGGTTCACATCCCCCTCCAGACTAAAGGCCAAGGCAAGAATTGGATCTTGAATCCTCTGATCAGGCATCTATTTCTTCAGTGTCTTCCTCCGAACAGGAATATACTTTCCTTCCTTATGAGGATTCTGATGCTGAGGAATCCATTCCATCAGCTTCTCCCCCTGAGGATTTTTCTTTTGGGGAAACTTTACATGACATGAGGGAACATTTTCACTGGGAAGGACAGGAGTACTCTGAATCTAAGAGAAGGCTTAGGGATTTCCTTCTTCTTCCCCAACATAGACCCCTGGCTATTCCTCCTATTTTGGATATTGTGGATGATGCCGTTTCTGAGGCTAATTTAACTCCTGACTCCTCCAGCCCCTGCTAAGCCTGACAGATATTACAGGGTTCCTGACTCCCACCAGTTCCTTTACAAAAATCTTGCTGCTGATCCAGAAACTATTTCTCAGGGTCCTAAAGGTGTTAAGGCCGCCTCTGCTAAAAACCCTATTCTGACAGATAAGGATTCCAGAGCTTTGGAGAGATGGGGCAAACAAGTGTACACATCTGCTACTTTATCTATCAGGGCTTTAAATTGCCAATTTCATATGCTAAAATATCAGCAATTCCTGCTGTCTGTTATGAAACAAAAGCTAAGTACCATTTCTGCATGTGCAGATAATAAGGAATTACACGTTTTGATGCATGCTACTGAGCAAGTGGGGAAGCATGGTTTACACTGTGGTTTTGATGCCTTGGAGGCTGCTTGCAGGGCGGCTGCCTCTGGCACAGTCATTAGAAGACATGCTTGGTTAAAGGAACAAAACTTACCTGATCAAGTGAAAGCAAAGTTCTGGAAGCTCCTGTTCAGCATAATGTTTTGTTTGGGTCTAAGGCTGAAGAGGTGATAAAGAAAATGGAGGACAAGGCAAAATCCATGCAAACGGTTAAGGATTTCTTACAAGTTCAGCCCCCTAGATTTAGCAGAAATTGCCCAACTAAAAATTGGTCCTTTCCCAGCACGGACAGTCCTCAGAGGGCTAGATATAGGCATTCCAGGGGGAGGGCCCAAGCACAGACCTCTTACAGACCTAGACAGTGGAGTGCTTCCACCCCCAGGGGTGGAGAGGACAGATCTCAATCTTATAGAAAACAGGCTCAATGACTCCCCCTGCATGGCTCCAGGAACTTCTCCCCTGGAAGCCCCTCTAGGGGGAAAACTCTCTCTTTTTCAACAAAATTGGACTTGCATAACCCAAGACAAGTGGGTTCTGTATGTAGTTTCAAAAGGTTACAAATTCCACTTTCATACCTTGCCAAGACGAAACGGATGGCCAGACCTTCCAAAACACCAATGGGCAGAGGCATTAAACCAGGTGGATTCCCTCATGGCTATGAGGGTCATAGAACTGGTTCCACAATCAGAGACTGGGCAAGGCTTTTACTCAAGGCTCTTTCTAGTTCCCAGAAAACAAAATTCATGGAGACCTATCCTGGATCTGTCAGTTTTAAATACTTTCCTGGAGATACCAAAGTTCAAGATGCTTATTCTGCAGCAGCTCCTGCCAATGTTGAGCAAAAATGCATGGATAGTGACATTGGATTTAAAGTAGGCTTACCTACACATGCCTATCAGACAGGAGTACAGAAAATACCTCAGGTTCAAGGCCGGTTCGAAACATTACCAATTCTCTGCGCTGCCCTTTGGCTTGTCTACTGTGCCCAGGGTCTTCACCAAGTGCCTGGCACCAGTAGTAGCTTATTGCAGACTCCAGGGAATTCAAATTTACCCTTATCTGGATGACTGCCTTATTCAAGCAGACAGCAAGGATGTCTTACTCCAGCACCTGAAATTTGTTCAAAATCTACTCAAGTACCTGGGATTCACTGTAAACATAAAAAAGTCAAATTTGACACCCACACAACAGATAACTTTTCTGGGTGCTCTTCTAAACACAACAACCCAGATGGCTTTCCTGACATCCGAAAAACAACTACAGCTGGCTTCAACATTCAAAACCTTGGCATTAATGTCTCCGCTGCAAGGAAATTCCTGCAGGTTTTGGGTTACATGGCCTCCTGCATCCTTCTCATACCAAATGCAAGACTACATATAAAAAAAAAAAAAAATACAATGGTACCTAAAAAGTGTATGGTCCCAGCATTGCCACAGTGTAGACACACATATTGCTGTCTTGCCTTGCCTACAAAAGGAATTCCATTGGTGGACCATGGCATGTCTTTACAACAAAGGGAAAGCCTTCAGTCTGCCTCCAGCCAGCCAAGTGATGACCACGGACACCTCAGATTATGCTTGGGGAGCACACTTGCAGGGGAAAGGCCTGCAAGGTTATTGGACAGAGGATCAGAAGCACCTACATATCAATTTAAAAGAGATGTTAGCAGTACAGAATGCCCTCTTGGCTTTCAGGGATCTTCTACAGCCAGGACAACTACTGATACGGACAGACAACACCACAGTCATGTGGTACATAAACAAGCAAGGGGGTTAAAATCCTACCCCCTTTGCAGACTAGCCATGACTCTATGGAACACAGCTCTAGCTTGCAAAGTGGATCTACGAGCTCAGTTCCTGCCAGGGAAACAAAATATTCTGGCAGACAGCCTGAGCAGGAACCTGTCAGACCCACACGAGTGGATGCTAGACACCCAAATATTCAAGATGATTACAGAAGCCTGGGGCTACCCGGACATAGATCTATTTGCATCCCCCCTCAACCACCAGTTACAGATTTTTTGCACAAGGACATTTCACAAACTAGCATGGAAAATGGATGCTCTCTCTTTCAGTTGGAGAAACCTCTCGGGGTATGCCTTTCCTCCACTACCTCTTCTTCCACGGGTGTTATTAAAGATCAAATGGGACAAACCCAAGATGATTTTACTGGCCCCAAATTGGCCTCGTCAATTTTGATACTCAACACTGATGAATCTATCCCAGGAGCCTCCTTGGATTTTACCTCAGATACTAAATTATTTGTCCCAACACCAGGGCCAGGTTCTGCACTCTCATATCAAAACTCTCAGCCTGGCAGCTTGGCGAATTCAGGGTCTATGACTATTCCTACCCTTCCCAAACAGGTCATGGATGTCATCTTAGAAGCCAGACGGCCTAGCACTAGAAAATCTTATGCAGGTAAATGGAAGAGATTTTGCACCTGGATGCATGCTCAGGATTCGGATCCTCTCATTCCTAATATCCCATTGATTTTACATTACCTGACAGACATGCTACTTAAGGGTTTATCCTTCTCCATAAAAATACATGCCTCAGCTATCTCTGCACATTACAATACAGACCCTCCAATCTTTTCGCATCCACTTCTGAAAAAATACCTCAGAGGAGCAAAGAATTTAAGGTCCCCTAGGACACCACCCATACCTGCCTGGGACCTCAACTATGTTCTGAAAAAACTCACTCTGCCTCCTTTTGAGCCTGCTGCCACATCTGACATTAAGTATTTATCATGGAAGACAGCTATCCTACTGGCTTTGACTTCAGCCAGGAGAGTCTCCGAGTTACAAGTTCTCATGGCTGTGGAACCTTAGTGGAACCTTATATTATTTTTCACCAAGACAGGGTGTCTTTAAGGACTAATCCTACTTTCATGCCTAAAGTGGTTTCCAAAGTGGCTTTAAATCAAACTATTCACCTGCCAGCTTTTTTCACTAATCCACAAAATAAGGGGGAACGGATCTTGCATTCTTTGGATGTACACAGGCAACTATGTTTTTACCTGGACAGAACCAAGGATATCAGGAAAACAGAGCAACTGTTTGTTTCTTATGTAACAAATTCTCAAGGCAAAGCTATTTCAAAACAGACCATTTCTAAATGGATTGCTCATGGAATCAGATTTTGTTACTCTCATCATGGAAAGCAAATCCCAGGAAAAATTAGGACTCACTCTACCAGAGCTGCTGCTACTTCCGCTGCCTTTCTCAGGTGAGTACCTACCAAAGATATTTTGGAAGCTGCAACTTGGAGTTCAGTGCATACTTTCTCTAAGCACTATAATCTCCCTCTTTACTCTAAGTCTAGGGCAGGCTTTGCTTCTGCAGTCTTGCAGGGCCTTCTAGCCGCCCCTTCTACTCTATAACCACCACCCTTTATCTCAACTTTGGGATTCAACCATACAATGATGACTGCAACAGTGAAACACGATGAACATAGTACAGTTGTGTACACTTACCATAAATGTAGATGTTAGAGTGTCTTCACTGTTGCAGTCTGGGTTACCCACCCTCCTGTCCCCTCTTACACTTTCATTACTGTGGTTTCCTACTTCACCCTTCTTCAGAGGTGTATTTGCTACAGAGTATGGGGTTTGTTGTATGTTACATTTTTGTTTTACTATTAGCCTTCACTTTTGGGCACCTGACATCTGGGGCAAGAAAAACTGGAGAACATGGCGTCGGCTGGCAGCTTTGTACTCCTGGCGCTCTGACGTCAGGGAGAATGACTGAACAGCCAACGCTGGACCCAGACTTTTGGATTCTGGCCGACCGAGGGCTGCCTGCTGGCAGGAAGAACCCTACAGTGATGACTGCAACAGTGAAGACACTCTAACATCTACATTTATGGTAAGTGTACACAGCTGTACTTTCTCTGCACTGCCCTTTGGCTTATCTACTGTGCCCAGGTTATTCACAAAGCGCCTAGCTCCAGTTTTTACATTTTGCAGGCAAAGTTATATTCAAATATACCCATACCTGGATGATTATCTAAGTCAGACAGAAAGCCAGGACTTACTTTTGAATCATCTGGCCTTTGTACAAAGGGTTCTAACTTGTCTGGGGTACACCATAAATGAAAAGAAATCACACCTGGTACCCTGTCAACAAATTATATTCCTGGGAGCAAGCTTGAATACAACTTCCCAGATGGCTTACCTCACGCCAGAGAAAGAAATTCATTTGACAACCTACTTCAAACAAGTGGCCACAAAAACCCTGCTATCTGCAAGGCAAATACTGCAAGCCTTGGGGTTCATGGCCTCCTGCATTCTTCTAATTCCATATGCAAGACTGCATATGAGGAAACTACAGTGGTATCTAAAAAGCATATGGTGTCAACATTCTCGGGATGTAGAAGTAATGATTCCTATCGTACCTTGCCTATGCCTAGAGTTCCTTTGGTGGGCAGAGGCCTACCACCAAAACAAGGGACTACCTTACACACCACTCCCTGCTGCCCAAACCCTAACAACAGATGCATTAGACTATGCATGGGGGGCTCACCTGGCAGGGAAGTGCATTCAGGGCAAATGGAACCCAAATCCTGCACATCAATCAAAAAAAAAAAATGTTAGCTGTACAGAATGCTCTGACAGCCTTCAAGGACCACATTCTTCCAGGACAACTAATGGTAAAGATGGACAAACACCACTGTTATGTGGTACATAAACAAGCAGGGGGGGGGTACAGATTCTTACCCCCTCTGCACACTCTCCATGGCATTGTGGAACAGAGTCTTGAGCTCCCAAGTGCACCTACAAGCTCAATTCCTGCCAGGAAAATTAAGTACACTGGCAGACAGACTAAGCAAAAACCTAATGGACCCACACCAGAGGAAACTGGAGCCAAGGATTTTCAACATGTTGACAAGCAAATGGGGGAGCCCAAATATAGACCTGTTTGCGTCTCCCCAGAACTACCAGTTGGGCACATTTTGCACAAGGACTCCCCACAAACAAGCCTGGAAAGTGGATGCTCTGTCCTTCAGCTGGAAGAACCTATCAGTCTATGCCTTCCCCCCTCTGCTCTCCAAAGTACTACTAAAAATCAAACCGGACAAACCAAGGATGATTTTGATTGCTCCAGACTGGCCACGCCAACACTGGTACCCCCTCCTGCACAGTGTGTCACAGCTACCCCCATGGCACCTGTCTCAGACTCCTTCACTGTTGTCTCAGCAGGAGAACCAGATTCTGCACCCTCAGTAAACCTGTGATGGATATTATTTTAAATGCAAGGAGGCCTAGTACTAGAAAATCTTATGCTGAAAAATGGAAAAGATTCTGTGCCTGGAACCAATCTCAAGGGATGAGCACGGCAGCGCCCAATTTACCTCAGATTTTACAATACTTAACTGAGATGCTTCACAAGGGCTTGTCTTTTTTCTCCACTAAAATCCACGCCTCAGCCATTTCAGCTCATTATAACACACAAACTCCCCTCTTCTCTCATCCACTGCTCAAGCAGATGCTCATCGTGTTTCACTGTTGCAGTCATGACTGTAGGGTTCTCCCTTGCCGGCAGGCAGTCCTCGGTCGGCCAGAATCCCAAAGTCTGGGTCCGGCCTCGGCTGTTCAGCCATACTCCCTGACGTCAGAGCGCCAGGAGTACAAAGCTGACAGCCGACGCCATGTTCTCCAGTCTTTCTTGCCGTGCGGTGATAGTTCGCAAGTGCCGGTCGGCTGACTCCTGACAATTTTTTCTGAACAAACTTCAGTCCGAAGACTTTCTTCTCCTACTCAAAGCTAAGTACCCCATTGGGGAAACTTTTTTCTTGCTCCAGTCCGATGTCAGAAAAAGTTAATAATTGTATTTCATATGGGAAGCAAATACCTCATAAGGATTTTCATTCTTACTATATTCCTTGCTTAGGCCCTGACCACGACGTAGCTAGTTGTCGGTTTTGTGCTAGATTCAATCAACGTACAATTAAACGAAGGTAAGATTTTGCATTTCATTACTTCGGTAGGCGTTTTAATTACAAAATGTCATCTGATATGGTTCCGGCTACCGGAGTTCACAAACGACGCAAGGACAAAGACAGGCCTCCGAGGTCCAACTCCGATGATATCGTTCAAGCAGAGCCAGCTTCAGGTTTGGCCGTCATCAGTGAGGCGCTTTTGCAGCCCCTGTCGTCGGCCATTTCAGAACCGATGGCCGAAACAGACTCCCACGAGGAGCCAACTAGGCCTTTGAATATTTCTGTTGCAGGACCTTCGGACAATGCTCCTTCGGATGGGTCCGGAGCCGCTGTGCAGGTACCGGCTTCCGAAGGGGTTTTCAGGCCTACTCCACTTCTAATAAAGACAAAGCCAAAGACAAAGGCAAAGACTCCTTCCAAATCAGACTGCAACACAGGCCTCTTCTGAACCGGCACCCAAGTCACAGAAACAGTTACTTAAGATGGCGGAGGACTTACTTACTATGATTAGGGGTTCACATCCCCATCCAGATAAAAGACCAAGGCAGGATGTTTATTATGACTCCTCTGATCAAGCTTCTGTTTCTTCAGTTTCTTCTTCTGACCAGGAATATTCTTTCCCTCCTTATGAGGATTCTGATGCTGAGGAATCCATTCCTTCAGCTTCTCCCCCTGAGGACTTCTCTTCTGGGGAAACTTTGCATGAAATGAGGGAACCTTTCCACTGGGAAGGACAGGAATATTTGGAATCTAAGAAAAGACTAAGGGATTTTCTTCTTCTTCCCGAACATTGACCTCTGGCTATTCCTCTTATTTTGGATATTGTGGATGATGCTTTTTCGGAGGCTAACTTAACCCCTGACTCTTTTCCTCCAGCTCCTGTTAAGCCTGACAGATATTACAGGGTTCCTGATTCCCACCAGATTTTATACAAGAACCCTACTGCTGACCCTGAAACCATTTCTCAGGGTCCTAAGGGAGTTAAGGCCGCTTCTGCTAAAAACCCCATTCCCACTGAGAAGGATTCCAGATCTTTAGAAAGATGGGGCAAAAAAGTGTACACTTCTGCTACTTTATCTATTAGGGCTTTAAACTGTCAGTTTCATATGCTGAAATACCAGCAATTTCTCCTGTCCGTTTTGAAGCAAAAGCTAACTTCCATTTCCGCCTGTGCAGATGATAAGGAATTACATGACTTAATGCATGCCACTGAACAAGTTGGGAAGCATGGTTTACACTGTGGATTTGATGCCTTGGAGGCTTTTTGTAGGGCTGCTGCCTCTGGCACAGTAATTAGAAGGCATGCATGGTTAAAGGAACAAAATTTGCCAGATCAAGTAAAAGCTAAATTATTGGATGCTCCTGTTCAGCATAATGTTTTGTTTGGATCTAAGGCCGAAGAGGTGATTAAAAAGATGGAGGACAAGGCAAAATCCATGCAAACAGTTAAAGATTTCTTACAAGTACAGCCACCCAGATTTAGTAGGAATTAGCCTACTAAAAATTGGTCCTTTCCCAATTCAGACAGGCCTCAAAGGGGTAGATACAGACGCTCCCGAGGAAGTCCTCAAACGCAAGCCTCTTATAGACCAAGACAGTGGACTACTTCCACCCCTACAGTCATGACTGCAACAGTGAAGGCACTCTAACATCTACATTTATGGTAAGTGTACACAACTGTACTTTCCTCATAGGGGCTTAAAGTTTGAGACCACCCAGGAGAGCTCCAACCCCAGCCTGGGACCTTAACTTTGTTTTGGAGAAACTCACGCTACCTCCTTTTGAGCCAGCTGCTACTGCAGACATAAAATTTATTTCTTGGAAAACAGCTTTTCTTTTAGCAAACACTTCAGCTACAAAGGTATCTGAATTACAGGCCCTTATGGCAGTGGAGCCTTTCATCATCTTTCATGCGACAGGGTGTCCCTCAGAACCAATCCATCCTACATGCCCAAGGTGGTATCCAGTGTGGCTTTTAATCAGTCCATTCATTTGCCAACCTTCTTTCCCAATCCACAGAACAAAGGGGAACGGATACTGCTTTCCTTAGATGTGCACAGACAACTTAGATTCTACTTGGACAGGACTAAACCTCAAAGGAAATCTGAACAACTGCTGGTGGCATTTGCTGCAGGGGCAGACTGGAAGGCTATTTCAAAGCAAACCATTTCTAAATGGATAGGCCATTGCATTCATTTCTGCTATAAGTACCATGGAAAACCTATCCCCCAGGGGATCAGACCTCACTCCACCAGGGCTGCATCTACCTCTACAGCCTTTCTCAGAGGTGTCCCTACCAGGGACATCCTAGAAGCTGCTACCTGGAGTTCTGTACATACTTTCACCAAGCATTATCATTTGCCAGTTGTCTCTAAATCCAGAGCTGGCTTTGCCACTGCAGTCTTGGAGGGCCTTATAGCTGGTCCTAATGCTATCTAAATTCCTCCTCCCAAACGTAGCTTTGGGAATCTACCCAAATGTAATGACTGCAACAGTGAAACACGAAGAACATAGTACAGTTGTATATACTTACCATAAATGTAGATGTTCGAGTGTATTCACTGTTTCAGTCCTTGTTACCCTCCCTCCAGCCCCCTAACTTCTTTTGGCTATACCTCTACTTTCCTTTACTATGCTTAAAAGCCTTTTTGGTGTATTTTCTTTTTTGTTGGAGGTATATCATTGTAATTTTATATTTAATTGCTTCCCATTGGGGGGCTCCTGACATCCGGGGCAAGAAAAACTGATGTAATGGCGTCAGCTGTATGTTTTATACCCCTGACGACCTGACGTCATGGAAGAAGGGACAGCAACCGATGCAGGACCCAAGACTTTGTTAATCAGGCCAACTGTGAGGGCTACCTGTAAGCAGATAACCCAAATATAATGACTGCAACAGTGAATACACTTGAACATCTACATTTATGTTAAGTATACGACTGTACTTTTTCTGAAATCAATTAAGATTAAAATATTGCATTTAATTAACTTGGGAGTTGCAGAGTAACAGAATGCAGCCTCAATTAGTGTCGAAGATTATTTTTCACACAGATCATTACTGTCTTGCTTTTCAGAGATTATAGTTTTCACAAATTAAACATCCAGACCCATGACATCCTTCTTCCACATTTAAAATAGAGTAGGGCTATAGCTGTTACTTTTGATTTGTTGCCAACATATGACATAAGTTTTACTACTGGTCTAGACTGCTCAGATTTTTACATGAGTTTATGACATATCAGTTTTTATACTAGCACAACAACATTTTCAGAGTCTTTAGGGTTAGTTTGTCACACCTATTTTCTTAAAATGATAGGTAAAGACCTTTTGAATTTGTCTGTTGTTACTGTAGCTATCATTTTTTCCTTTTATGTTCTCTCAGTATTTTCTTACTATGTTGACCCCCTCAATTTAACCATAAATTAATAATATACTTTGTTACATAACTGTGGCTTTACTGTTTTGTTATAAGAAAATGCTCAGCTATGAAACGTTTGAGTTGTGTCTATGAGGTGACACCAATTATGGCAAGAAAACCCTTTTTTATCTATTTTTTTTTTTTTACATTTGTCAATAAGTATAAACTGCCCTGTCCATGCCAAGAAGGCGCTCAGTGGTTCCTCAGGTAACTGGGGTAAGAACCTGGTGCAGTCCGCTAGATCACATGCCTCATGGTGTACATGCTGCTCAAAGGTGGTAAAATATGCCTAAAGGTGGTCTTCTGGTGTAAATTGTTTTAATGGTGGTACAGTTTTTGTGATAGCCATTGACTTGGGTACTGCAGCCATCCCTTTAACTACAGCTGTTATGGTCTGTAGTAACTGCTCTGCTGTGGTCATCTTGACCCATGGACCCATACTCACTGGCACAGAAAATTTCCCAGCAAACCACTTACATTGGCAGTGATATGTTTCAGGACTGAAACACTAATAGCTAATGCCAAAATGCCCGCAGTATTCCACCAATGTGTAAAATTAATGTAGCTGAGATTACTAGTCTTTATAAAATACAGCAGTTTATTATGTACAGGAGAAAATAAAAGAGGTTTTTCCCAGTAAAATAAAGTCTTGTGGTCTAATTAATGTACAGAATATCTTTGATTCAGCCTTCCACTGCTTTGAAGCATTCTCTTTCGGTAGCACATACTCTCTGTGTCTCCCTCTCAGGATTTCGTGTGGCGGGACAATTTCGTACTTCTTCTCTAAGACCTTTCTTCACTGTAGTTGATTCTGTTTCCCAGAGCCATTGCTCTGGACTACCAGTGCCCCCACCAAGTTCAAATGCTCTCTGAGTTTTTCTCAGTCTCATTTTCATATTACATATAATAATGCATTAAACAAACCCGTTTTTATTAATGCAACCAGGTATCTGCTTGTTTTTAAATAAATAACTACATCTTAACAGAGCACTTAGTACATTTAAAGAAACATCACTCTGTTTACAATAAATTCTTTATATCACTGCTATAAACACTGTTTATACTACTATTTGCACATATAGACTGCACTGCTATTTACACATTTTTAATCAGTTATTCTCTTCTATTTGATGCAGCTAACTATGCTATAATATATATGTAGGGGAAAGTTTCCTGTTGTCCTTAATCATCTCTGAGACTGCCAGGCCAATTAATGTCAATACCTAAAAAGGTCATCATTATGGACCTATTCACTCCAATGTTGTCATAAAGACACTATCACCAAAGAAAGAATGAAGTTGATTTTTAAACGGAGCTAGTTGCTCATAGGTATGAATGCGTGCATGTGTGATATGGAAGGGTGACCTGCCAAACTACTTAAATTTTCCATTTCGTCTTGTAAACTCCATGGGTAACCGTGGTTGTTCTCAGGGTCACTCTTTAAAATCTGATACTTCTGCAAGGGGTCACATTCATAAGAAGGCAAGCAAAACCTCTTAGAACCCCTAATTTCCATGGGAAGATGGTTATACAGTCTAGCTACTCTTAACAGTAAACAAGTTTCTCTTTGTCAGTCTTCATAAAAAGATTATTATTATTTCTTGCATTCTGGTTATAATCAACTAAAGTAACATCTATAGTGGTACTCAAAGGGCTCTGTGAGCATTTATAAGCCACTATTATATCATCCTTTAATCTTATAATTAACTGAGTGGAGACTAAGCAAGCACATTCTAACATTCTAGAACAGTCTGCCACTTAAGGCCACATGTGTAATGTAATATTTCTGGACTCTGCTCTGTCCAACTTATTCACATGCTTTGAACCATAATTGCAAAAATAGCCTTGTACTCTAAGCTGTACCTAGCACAGTCTTATGCAATGACATAAGGGCTTCACTGGATCTTGTGATAATAGATCTAAGTATATTTTAATTAAATAATAACCTTTCCTGAATGCAGTATTAACATGAGTTGAGGCATCAAGGTTGTCATTAATCATAACACCCAGACCTTTTAACTTATTGCAGTGACCAATAATTTCATGATTTAAAGCACAAGTGTACTTATTATTTCAGAAATCAAAATGCACGTTTTTACTTTTGTTACAGTTGTACCCAGCTTGATGCTCATTCGATGAGATATAGATGATGTAACAATCTTTGAATTTTTTTTCTTTATCTCTTAGAGACATAACTGTCCCATCTTGCTTCGTGCTATCTGCAGATTTGGACACTCAAACCACCTCACCACTAGGTATAGTGTACAAACACACACATTAAATAGGAAAGGCCACAATACAAACTCCTGGGGTACTTCTTTATGAACTTCAAAGCACCAGGAATTAATGGCCTTAATTTTTGCACTTGACTGTCTTGAAGTTAATCATTCAGCAGTCCATAAGATGATATATGGATTTATGCCTTACACTTGCAATGTTTTAATAATTGAGTGATGTGGTACCATATCAAAAACTTTACTCAAATCCAAAAACACTACATCCACTATTAAACCACTGTTCAGTGTATGACTGTCATTTGATTAAAAATTAGTTAAATTTATGACGTATGATCTTGCGTAAATAAAATTATGTTGTGAAATATCCTTAACCTGGAATTTGTCTACCTCAATAATGTTAATAATGCCTTTTCATAATATTTCCCTAAAATACAAATTAAGCTTGTCAGTCTATAATTTTCCTAGTTTGCACATTTATATCCTTTTTTTCTCCCACTGGGGCAATTAAAGCTGTGCTCCAGACTGAAGGCACACAACTTTTGTTTGTATTTATGTTGAATAAAAGTAATACAAGGAATAATGCAGTCCTTAATTTTATTCAAAAACACCCATTTCTATTGTCAGGTCCAGGGGCTGTTGAACTCTTTAAATTTAGTTAGGGATCCTTTCATTCAATCAATCTAAATTTTGGAAATGCTTTGTGAGGCAGATTGGCAGAATATATCTTACGTTGCTCAAGTACTGTAATGTTTTTAGAAAATATGTCAGACAAGTACTGGCTACCTTTTGCTTGCCTGAAATTAGGATATCACACTGTTTTAATACTAGATTGTTGCACTAGCATTACCTTAACTGTGTGTGTATGTAAATCTTTCTTGTTATCTATTAAATATTTAAATCTAGAAGATATTTCCTTTTGAATTTCCAAATCAGTCTCCTGTATTCCTGTTAAAAAGTGATTATATCTTTGATAGTTTGCTGTAGCTGCAGAATCTTTATATCTTACCCACAGTCTTTTCTTTCTTCTGGCATGTTTTCTCAAGCATCTGTTCTGCAAGGGGTCACATGATTTCTTCCTTTTACTTGGTACATATTTACAAATCTGGCTTAAAATATACCCCAACAAGTACCTGGGTCTTTAAAGTAGTAACTATACTGTTAGGTAGAGCTGGTTGTCACTCCAATCTGTTGAACACTCTTACTTTGTATTAGGCCAGTGTTCTGTGTACTAATTTGGACCAGACAGCCTAAAACCAAACCATGCTAATCTTTGCTTCAACAAGATAATAATCATGTGCTTTAATCTTTCTTTTTTGAATTTGGCTAGCAGGCAGAGACTCAAAGGGCAAGGTGGAAAGGCATACAAATCTTTTCTGCCACTGCAATGAGAAGGTATCCATAGTGAGCTCCTCCCACCCATTACCTGCTGAAGTGAGCAGAACTGGTAGAGAATTACATTCTCTTTGTAATGAATAGCTCAATATCCAGATTATGTCATCCATATAGACCTTGTCCAGGACTGTACTTGAAATGTAGTTGGGAGAGTTCTTTGCACATTTACTTTCCTGGGATGTTAATGGATGTTATACTGATATCCTATTTGATGACCCTTTGCCAGAACCATTTTGCTTTTCTGCACATGTATGAATGAAACTTGCCCTGATTATGTACTATATTGTTACTTGGTTATTTGACCTGAGCTGGAGAGGTTCGGGTCTCAACTTCCTCTCTAGAATTTAATTGGAAAGGAGCACAGCCCTCATCTCAACCAAGTTTATGAGCAGTCCCCTCTCCCAGTTAGCTTCCCAGTTCATTAATGAAGTATCTATAATCGGAACCTCTGCATGTCTCAGTGGAAACTCTTCTCTGAAGTTGATGGGAATAGTCCCCCACTTGGGAGTCTGATGACTCTAGTAAGCTGCTTGGAAAGCTTGGTTACAACTGTTACACACATTACCATAAGCTAGCCCACAACAGCTGCAGTCAGATGGCACAGTAAACGTCCAGGGAGATCAGTCACATAATTAGAGTGGTTCTGTTAATTTTAAATTAGTCTCCCCCCACACACCTGGTTTTGCAGTGAAGCAATATTACAGCTGGAATAGCCTCTGCCTCTCTAACTCGCTTAAAAGTGACAGACTTAGAAGTGTTGCAGGAGACCCTGTAGGTTTCAACAGTATAGTATCCACAAGCCTTTAGAAAGCAAGTTGGGATATATGGTGCCATAGAAACACATCATTAGTCACTAATTGTGCAGTTGGTTAATTAGGACTGTCCAAAGCTATAGTCACCAAGCAACCCATCTACAAAACCATCCCTCTTCAACATAGAAAAAAGTACTGAGCAACACAGAACAGAGATCAAATTCTAAAAACAAAACAATCTTTAGAAATGAAAGGATGGTGGGATGGTGTATAGACTGTGAAGGCAATGACTAATCATTCATTTGCTGTATTGTTGAATAGCTTACATAACTGTACCATAATAATTCATCATTAGTCCCAGTCTGTACATGACTGGATAGATGCAAATCTGTGAATCTAGAGATGGGATGAAGGCCATATCTTAATGTAGCCTGTGTCTCCCCAGGTTAAGCCAAACCACTGCACTGTTGCATGAATTCATCTGCTAAATGATCACCAATTACTTCCTCTAGTTACCCAGGTATTCCTGTTCTACCACAAACATATGGGCTTTTCAGAATGAACTCCTACAAAAACTTTTGTACTTTTTTTCTCACTGCAATACTCTTAATCTCACAAAGTACTGCATATAAACCTTACTACCAGAAATGTTTCAAAAACTTTTGTACTTTTTTTCTCACTGCAATACTCTTAATCTCACAAAGTACTGCATATAAACCTTACTACCAGAAATGTTTCAAAAACTTTTGTACTTTTTTTCTCACTGTAATACTCTTAATCTCACAAAGTACTGCATATAAACCTTACTACCAGAAATGTTTCAAAAACTTTTGTACTTTTTTTCTCACTGCAATACTCTTAATCTCACAAAGTACTGCATATAAACCTTACTACCAGAAATGTTACAAAAACTTTTGTACTTTTTTTCTCACTGCAATACTCTTAATCTCACAAAGTACTGCATATAAACCTTACTACCAGAAATGTTTCAAAAACTTTTGTACTTTTTTTCTCACTGTAATACTCTTAATCTCACAAAGTACTGCATATAAACCTTACTACCAGAAATGTTACAAAAACTTTTGTACTTTTTTTCTCACTGCAATACTCTTAATCTCACAAAGTACTGCATATAAACCTTACTACCAGAAATGTTACAAAAACTTTTGTACTTTTTTTCTCCAATATTGTATTACTTTCAGTCTTACAATGTACTGCATATAAACCTTACTACCAAACATGTTAAACTCTGTCTACTACATGCTGAAATGAGTCTGTAATGTACTTGTATATAGTCCTGATAACAGCAAGATGTTAATATCTGAATATTGCATGCTGAAATGTATTCTTAGATGTACACGAAATCCTCACTTGAATTGTACTGTACTGTATGTGGAGCTTTTCTCCAAAGGGAGCTGTGTCCAGTCGGACTTTCCTGGTTAGCAAATGTAAAATAAATAAATAAATAGAGTGCTATACTGAACTCTTTATAGTCTTGTAAATGCAGTCCAGGTCATAATGCTTGGCAAAATTATGGGCAGCAGACCAGGTGGCTGTTTCACACACAGCAGCTGCAGAAACTCCTTCAGTTAAAGTGATAATATTTCTGGTAAATGTGCTCTAATGGACCTTTGTGAGGTTTTGCTTGCCGAGTTGTAAGAAAAGCTAATGCTTTCAGTGGCTCAGATCAGAATAGCCTTTTGAGAAGCTTGGACTACTAGATATGAAAATTACAAAAAGCATATTAGATTTCTTTAGCTCTGTGATCCTAGAGATATATGCAAACAGTTAATATCTCAAATCCATTTGGCTTACAATCTTTCCACCCTTACTCTGGAGAGGAGGATAAAATGAATGTAACCGAAGCTACTGATTAAAGACAGTATAACATGTAATTAGGAGATGGTGCCACTCTATCCCTGTGACATACTGTATAAGGGTCCGAATGAAGAGTCTGTAATTCATACCTTCTTAGAAAATTGAGGCTACAAGGAGGGATATTTTCCAGGAATGAAACTTAAAGGGAACAGAAAAGGTAATTTTAAAATGAAACTTTGTAAACTATTTCTAGAACAAAACTGAGATCTCATTTAGGGAAAATGAGTTTCTTAGTTGGGGTTAAAGTGAAGCAGTCTCTTAATGTGTATCTTTGTGGTGTAGAGGCTAAAGTAATTTCTCACAGAAGACAACCTAGTAATTATGCACTATTGGTTTTAATAGAGAAATAGGACAGACCTTTGCCCATTAAGTATGAAAGATAATGTAGGAAATCTGTAAGTTGAATCTGAGATAGCATCATTTTTTTCTCTTCACATTACTGGGAGATGTCAGCCACTTTGACAAGTAGTATTTCTTTGTGGGATGGTTGTTGGCCTCTTATAGAACCTTAACAAGCCTCATCAGAAAACAGTCTGTTTAGGTACAGAATACCATTATCTCCATGTACACTGATCACAACAACAACAACAAAAGTTGCCTTGTCTGTGTGCAGAAGAAAAAGGTATAGATGGATGAAACCATGACCATGATCCAGTTGAAGTGGTAGAACCATTTGGGGCCCAGAAACTCTAATCTGAAGTAATTTAAACTCCATAGCTGACTCATCAGTGAAATGTAAGGACTAGGAAAGGAAGAGATATCTTTATTGGGAAAACAAATTGCCAACAGGTGATAAAATGATCCATTGACCACTTGCATGAGACATGTGACCTACATAAAAGACAATTCTGGAGACACTTTCAGCTGAGGGCAGGCTTCTTGAAGTCCCCACTAAAGAAACTCTTATTTGTTACTGAGGCTTCTGTCTTAATCCTTCTGTGAGTATTGGATGAAGTTGTTAATTCTGCAGCTGTTACAGCTTCTCATATCCACTGTTCTCTAATCATCTGGGAAATGGAACATGCTAGTACCTGATATAGCCTGAAAAAATTATTGTTTGGTGAAAGCTAGTTCTCAGATTTGATACTTCTGCCTGGTAGATTTCCAAGCTATGGAACCTTGTATGCAAGGAAGTTTTTGCCTGTAATCATTTTTCTTTGAGAAGAAAAACGTTGTTCATCTGAACAAGACTAACCAACAAGAAAAATAAAAGCCACGCATATTCAGCAGGAACATATGTATAGAACAGTTTCATGAATTGTGTGTGGTTCTACTTATTCCACCCAAATTCTACTTAACAGTTTTCACCTTTTATTTGTACCCTGGTTCAGGTAGAAATTATACAGACTAAAAAGAGGCACAGTTCCCTGACATCTGCCATAATTCCCAGCAATATGTTACATCTGTGTTCCAAGAAAACCTTCTACTAGGGTAGAGGTGCAATACACTTCATACTTTTCACCATCCTGGGTAACAAATCCACCACCACATTTATTTATTTATTTATCTGACATTTGGTTACCGAGAAAGTTCGACTGCGTAAGAAACCCATTTTCAGCAGTGGCCTGGGGAGAAAAGCTACAGTACAAAGAAAAGAATAAAATAACGTTTTACAAAGTTGTCAACAATAGCAAAAGCAGAAAAGCAAATTAACAAATGATGCCAAAAGAGTCATGTACATACATTTTTACATATAATGGAAAACGAGCATTTCTAAAAATATGTAACAAAACTTAAAGTTTACAAAGAGGACTAGTATTCATAAAAACAGACGTGTGTTTTATGCAGGAAATTAGTAGTACATGGCAGATAGCGTATTTTTATAATGGTCAAGGTTGCATAAACACATAATAACCCTGATAGTCAAGTTGGTAATAGAAGAGAATTATATAAATCGTCAGGTTAATTGGGTTTGTGCAAAGATATTTAGTTAATGGTAGAAGTGGCAGCGAAATGTAGTTGAGGCTGGAGATGAGGGAGATGGAGAAGACCGGAAGTGTTGGGAGAAGTGGAAGGGTGTTGAAGAATGGACATGAGGGGAAGAGATAAGAAATTTAGATAAATATTCAGTAGGAAAAGGCCGGTACAAGCATCAGCAAAGGGAGTTGGTGAATAGGGAAGGCAGAATATAGAGTAGGAGGATCAGAGATCAGGAGAGGGGTGGAGAGAAGTTAGTAATAATAAGAGCTAGAGTACAGATGAAGGTGAAAGACAGGAAGCAGGATGGGAGAGAATGAGTAGAGTAGTTGATCTAGGGTAATTTAAAGTAGTGCGAGTCAGCCTGGAATTATACAAGGACAGGTACGTGACCCGAGTAAGAAGTCTTTTAGTTTAAACTTAAATGTCTGAGGTTTGAGGTGGTTCTGATATCTAAAGGAAGTGTGTTCCAAAGTTTTGCCATAGAGTAGGAGTAAAGGCATTGTCCAGCAGTTTTATTAGGTTTAATTAGTTACAAGTTGTTTGCCTTCTGAACGAAGAGCACAGTCCTGTGTGTAGATCTGAAGTGTTGAATTTAATGCAGGACAGACATCAGGACTGTAGATAATTTCATAGTTAGTTGGAGGTAGTTTAGATGATGTGGAAGCTCTAGCCTGTTAAGGTGGGTGAGAGCAGGGCAGTGGGGCTTGTAGTAAGATAAGCCTATTGCAAATTTTGTGATTTTTGTTGTAGTAGGATTTGAGCTTATTTTTTTAGTATTTTCAGAAAGTTGGTCAAAATGGGGTTACCATAAAGTAAGGAGGGTAGCAGGTAAGTAGTAGCTAAAGTTGATGTTCTTCATGATTCACTGTTGCAGTCATCACATTTGGGTTATCCTACCGGGGGTAGCCCTCAGTCGGCCTGAAAACCAGAGGCTTAGTATTTCTGTGTCGGTTGCTGTCACTCCAGGACTGACGTCAGGTCATCAGTGGTATAAAAACAGGCAGCCGACTCGATTACCCCAGTCTTTCTTGCTGAGGAGCCTGAAGCAGAAGCAAGTTCACACGATTGCCGGTCGGCCGCTACCTGAGTTTTTGTTTCTGAATTGAAGTCTTCTAAAGCTAAGTACCTCATGGGGGATCCTTTTCTCTTGCTCTAACCGATGTCAGAAAAAGTTAACAATTGTCTTGCCTGTGGAAAGCAAATACCACACCAAGACTTCCATTCTTACTGTGTCACCTGTTTAGGCCCAGACCACGACGTTGTTTTAGCTAGATGTTTTTGCTCTCAGTCCTCGAATTCCAATATGGCTTTGGTAAGCTATCTGTCTTCCGATCTTCTGAAAAAAATGTAAGGATAAAGACAGAGACAGTTTGCACAGGTCCAAAACTGCTGATGATGCTTCCATTAAGCTAGTCGTCAGTTCTCCTGTCCTCAGTGAGGTGCTTTCACAGCCCCTGATACCCACGTCTGTGGATTCACAGGCCGCTACCGAGACCCTTTCGGAGTCTGGTATGCTGTGAGACTCTTCTTCGACCAAGGATCCTGCAGATGTCTCTACCTTGGATGGATCTGGAGCCGCTGAGCAGGCACCAGCTTCCGAGGAAATACTTCGCACTAACGATACTCAACACAGACTGACAACTTATTTCGCGTCTTCAGTTCTTTCGAAAACAACCGAGTTTCTAAGGCCCAGGGTACGAACCACACCCAAAAAACTGGCGACCCAAGCTCAGGCACCTACTTCCTTGCCTCAGTCTCATATGCTTAAAATGGCAGAAGACCATATAATGCTTATTAGGGGAAGCCAGGCTACCTCTTCCAAAAGAAAAAGAGACTTGTCCCCAATAGTCTTATCTGAACAGGAGTCTGATGGCTCTGATGCATCTGAATATGACGATATGCAACCTTTTTCTGCTTATGAGGATTCTGATGCAGAGGAATCCATCCCTTCAGCCTCTCCACCCGAGGACTTTTCCTTTGGGAAAACCATGCATACTTTAAGGGAGCATTTCCAATGGGAATGCTAGGACTATCCTCAGTCTAAAAAGAGACTCTGGGAATTTTTAGAGCTACCACAGCAGAGACCTCTGGCCACTCCTCCTGTCCTGGATGTTGTGGATAATGTTTTTATGGAATCCAGTCTGACTCCTGACACCCTCCCTCCTGCTCCCAGGAAACCTGACTGGTATTACAGAGTCCCTGACCCTCAAAAATTTATTTTCAAAACTCCTACTGCTGAACCCGAGGTCATCTCTCAAGGACCTAAAGGAATCAAAGCAACCTCAGCTAAGAATCCCACCCCCTCAGACAGGGATTCCCGAGCATTAGACAGATGGGGTAAAAATTATACACCTCTGCTACTCTTGCTATTAGAGCATTAAATTGTCAGTTCCACATGCTGAAATATCAGCAACATACCGTGGAACTCCTCAAACAAAAAATATCTTCTTTTCCTGCTTGTGCAGAAAATAGAGTTACAAGAGTTGATGCATTCTGCAAGTCAAGTAACTAAGCACAACTTACAATGTGGTTTTGATGCCCTAGAAGCATCTTGCAGGGCAGCAGTCACCGGTTCTGTCATTAGAAGGCATGCTTGGCTTAAGGACAGACCTTGCCAGACCATGTCAAATCCAAATTATTGGACACACCCTTGAACAAAGACAATTTATTTGGCACCAAGGCAGAAGAGGTCTTAAAAAAGGTGGAAGAAAAAGCTAAATCTATGCAGACAGTTAAAGACTTCTTACAGGTCCAGCCACCGAGGTTCAATAGGCATTGCCCCTCCAAGCACTGGTCCTTTCCTGCCCCCTCTAGGCCAGCTCAGACTAGATTCAGGGGAAGCAGACCCCCACCCTAGACAACCGCCCCAGGAAATGCAGAGATCTAAGCAATGGAGTTCCTTCTCTTCAAAAACAGGGAGTGCAAAACCACCCCCTTACGGTAAGAACTCACAATGACTTTACACTTCCACCCCTTCCCTCTGCCCACCTGCTTGTGCCCTTAGGAGGAAAACTCTCCTTCCACGCAGGCAACTGGGTCACCATTGCCAATGACCACTGGGTTCTCAACATAGTGTCCCAGGGATACAAATTTTATTTCCACACTCTGCCAACCCCAAAAAGATTCCCAGATCTTCCTCCAAACCAGTGGGCAGAGGCCAAAAAGCAAGTCCTTTCCCTGCTCTCCATGAGGGCCATAGAGTATGTTCCTGCAGAACAGATAAGCCAAGGTTTCTACTCCAGACTCTTCCTGGTACCCAGAAAAGAGGGCACATGGCACCTCATCCACGCTCTAGCCATTCTAAACACCTTTCTGGTTGTACCAAAATTCAAAATGCTCACCCTCCAGCAGCTTCTACCTATGCTTTCCTAAAAGAGGCCTACCCACACATCCCAATCAGGGAATCATGCAGGAAATACCTAGGTTTCAGGGCAGGATCTATGCACTTTCAGTTCTCTGCGCTTCACTTCATCTTATCTACTGCTCCCAGAGTTTTCACAAAATGTCTGGCTCCCGCCATTGCTTTTTGCAGACAAAGAAATATTCAAATTTACCCATACTCAAACGACTGCCTGATTCAGGCAGACAGTCAGGAAAAGCTGCTTCAACACCCAACCTTTGTAAAGGACCTACTGACCTCCCTGGGGTTATACTATCAACAAAAAGAAATCAAAACTAGTCATTGTACAAAAAAATTGTATTCCTGGGAGCAAGCCTGGACACAGTATCCCAGGTGGCATTCCTTACTCCAGAAAACAAGCCTACCTGACAGGCTACTTCTCTCAACTAGCCACCAGAACCCAGTTATCCTTATGGAACAATCCTGCAAGCTCTAGGGTTCATGGCCTCTTGCATTCTACTCATTCCATATGCCAGACTGCATATGAGGAAACTACACTGGTATCTAAAAAGCCTTTGGTGTCACCACTCTCAAGACCTGGAAACTCTTATACCAATGATACCTTGTCTAAGGAAAGATTTTTCTTTGGTGGGCAGTAGCATGTGACCACAACAAGGGAATTCCCTTCTCACAAACCCCACGCTGCCCAGACCCTCACCACAGATGCATCAGACTATGCGTGGGGTGCTCACCTGGACGGCAGGTGCATTCAGCGCCAATGGAGCCCAAATCAAATACATCTGCACATCAACCTAAAAGAGATGTTAGCTGTTCAGCATGCACTGACAGCTTTCAGACCCCTACTCTCCCCGGGGCCTCTACTGATCAAAACAGACAACACCACAGTGATGTGGTATATCAACAAGCAGGGAGAAACTCACTCTTATCCTCTCTGCAGACTCATTATGACTCTGTGGCACACAGCTTCAGCCATGCAACTACACCTGTTAGCACAATTCCTGCCAGGCTCTCTAAACTCACTGGCAGACAACTTGAGCAGAAACCTGCTAGACCCACATGAGTGGCAGCTAGACCTCAGAACCTTCACCCATTGTAACCCAGAAAGTAGACCTCTTTGCCTCCCACTCCAATCATCAGCTCAGCAGATTCTGCACCAGGGAACCTTATAGCAAGGCCTGGAAAGTGGATGCTGTATCCTTCCAGTGGGTAAACCTCTCGGTCTATGCATTTCCCCCTCTACCACTCATTTCAAGGATACTGCTGAAAATAAGGGAGGAAAAACCAAGGGCAATCCTGATTGCCCCAGACTGGCCACACCAGCACTGATACCCACTGCTGCGCAGCCTGTCACCCCTGCCACCATGGCACCTACCTCAGATCCCAACACTCCTGACCCAGAGGAAAGGAAAATTCATGCAGCCCCAATTGCAGACCCCCAACCTGGCAGCCTGGCTTATTCTCTGACCTCTCCTCAAGCTGCCAGCCTAAGCAAACAAGTTCTAGATGTTATATGTGAGGCCAGATGCCTCACCACTAGAAAATCCTATGCTGACAAGTGGAAAAGGTTTTGCACCTGGATCCAGGCTAAGGGAGCCGGAATGGCACAGCCCTCCCTACCTCTGATCCTGGATTACCTGCCAGACCTACTGCATAGGGGGTCTATCCTTCTCTTCTGTTAAAATTCATGCCTCAGCCATTGCTGCTCATTTCAGCACAGAACCACTGCTATTCTCACACCCTCTCATCAGACAGATCCTAAGAGGGGCTAACAACTTAAGGTCACCCAGAAGAGCTCCTACCGCAGCCTGGGACCTTAACCTTGTATTGGAAAAGCACACCCTGCCCCCCCCCTTTGAACCTGCAGCTTCAACGAAGTTAAAATTTCTCTCTTGGAAGACAGCCTTGCTTCTGGCCATCACTTCAGCTAGAAGAGTATCGGAGCTACAAGCATTAATGGCTGTGGAGCCCTTCATCATTTTCCATGCTGACAGGGTCTCTCTCAGGACTTAACCCATCCTTCATGCCCAAAGTGGTGTCCAGTGTGGCTCTCAACCAATCCATTCATTTGCCCACCTTTTTTCCTAACCCACAAAACAAGGGGGGAAAGGATTCTGCACTCTCTGGATGTGCACAGACCGCTCAGATTCTACCTGGACAGGACTAAATCTTTTAGAAAAACTGATCAATTGCTAGTCAGCTTCACTGCAGGAGCAGAGGGCAAGGTCATAACCAAATAAACATTCTCCAAATGGATAGCACACTGTACCCATTTCTGCTACAAACAGCATGGGAAACCACCCCCAAAGGGGGTCAGGACACATTCTACCAGAGCAACCTCCACTTCTGCAGCTTTTCTTAGAGGGGTCCCCACCAGGGACATCCTGGAGGCTGCAACATGGACATCTGTTCATACCTTCATCAAGCATTACCACCTGCCTATCTTCTCCAAATCCAGGGCAGGCTTTGCTACCACAGTCTTGCAGGGCATCCTAGCCAGCCCCCAGTCTTCTTGACTGCCTCCACCCTTTTCTTCAGCTTTGGGAATCAACCCAAATGTGATGACTGCAACAGTGAAACACAAAGAACATAGTACAGTTGTGTGCACTTACATAAATGTAGATGTTTGAGTGTATTCATTGTTGCAGTCCTAGTTTCCCTCCCTCCATCTCCCTTGTCTCTCTCTCTCTCTCTCTCTCTCTCTCTCTCTCTCCCTCCTTACAAGGAAATTTTGGTATTTACTTTCTACTGGTGGTGTTCCTCCACCATAACCTAGCTCCCTGTTGGTGTCTGCTGTCAGTTAAGGCAAGAAAAACTGATGTAATGGCCTTGGCTGCCTGATTTTATACCACTGACGACCTGATGTCAGTTCTGGAGCGACAGCAACTGACGCAGAAATACTAAGCCTCTGGTATTCGGGCCAACTGAGGGCTACATCTAGCAGGATAACCCAAATGTGATGACTGCAATAGTGAATACACTTGAACATCTACATTTATGGTAAGTGTACACAACTGTATTTTTTGATGGTCGTATCTGTGAAGTGTTTATGCTGGTAGAGCATCTCTAGTTTGTGATATATTTTTTTTAAATAGCGGTATGTATGTGAAGGTCAAAGGTAAGTTGATTATCGTTACTTCTACAACTTGGTATGTAGGACCACTTCATTTTTCTGTGTTCTTCTTCTTTTGTCTTTTTCCTGGTTAGGGGTCCCCACAGCGGATCTCTTGTCCACTCACGATTGGCAGTGGAGTTTTACAGTGTCGAGTTGCCAGCCCGATGCCCAACCTTCCACAGAAGGCACACACACGCACTCCCACCTAGGGCCAGTTTAGAGTGTCCAATCCACCTACAGCATGTCTTTGGGATGTGGGAGGAAACTGGAGCACCTGGAGGAAACCCACGCAACCACAGCAAGGACATGCAGACTCAACACAGAAAGCACCCCAGCTGAGGATCGAACCGGAGAACCTCTTGCTGTGAGGCAGCAACGCTAACTGCTGCACCACCACGGCCACCCACTTTATTTTTCTGTGTTATTTAAGGAAAATATCTTAAAATCAGTCGAGAGAGTTCTTAGTGTAAAAAGGAGATCTGAAGTAGTTAACTTAATTTGATTAGCAACCTGTGGCTATCGGATCCGTCCTGGATGCGAGCCGGCAGCTTTCCAAGCTAGAGATCCAAGCTCCTCCCCCTTACCCATAATACCCTGCTACCTCCCTCCAGTCCCCAGATCTTGTTTGCCGCGGCTTCTGTAAGCACGAGTGACAAGCTGCTTGCAGTTAGGTAAGATAAGGGTAGGAATTTTTCTCTACCTTTTTACCAGTTTAAAAAGTGTGTGTGTGTGATAATTGATCCTTAGACTAGTTTAGTTTAGTTTAATTTAATTTTAGTGTATTCCCCTTCCCCTTATCTGTGTGTTAGGGAGTGTGATTGTGGTAGACATGGCCGAAGGCCCTAAGGCCATCTTTTCTAAATGCTCTGAGTGTGGCCATAAGTTGTCCCCAGCCGATGGCCACACTCAGTGTGATGTTCTTCATTCCACATTGCTGCAGTCCTAACTATTGGGTAGTCCGCTGTCCAGTCGGCCCGAATACCAAAGTATATGGCTGACGTCGGTCAGGGCGCATTAGACTGACGTCAGTACGTCAGGGTACTAATGCGCATGACCGACGTCATATCCTCAGTCTTTTTTGCCGCATGGTCCGATGCAGAAGCAATTTTGCGAGTGCAGGTTGGCGTTCTGAAAGTTTCTGAAGCCAGAGTTTCAGACCGAATCAAAGTTGGCTAAGTACCCCGTTGGGGAATATTTTGGTTTTTTTCTTGCCTCAGTATTTAACCGGATGTCAGAAAAAGTGAATAACTGTATTTCTTGTGGGAAACAGATACCTCATAGGGATTACCATACTTTGTGTATACCTTGTTTAGGGCCTGAGCACGACGTTGTTGGATGCCGCTCTTGTGCTAGATTTAACAAACGCACTATTAAGAGAAGGTTAGACTGTGCCAGGTTAGTGTTTGGGAAGCGTTGTAATTATAAAATGCCGTCGGATGCTCCGGCCGCTTCGCTAAAGCGCAAGGACAAAACAGCAAAGCCTAGAGTGGAAGAACCGACAGTCCCAGGCGTCGGTTCTTTAGAAACTCAGTGGAGCCGGAGGTTTTGCCAGGTGTTTCTTTGGAGTCTCAGGAGAGACTTTACTGTTACAGGATGTTTCCTCTCAGGAAGTAGGCCAGGCTGAGGGGCTTCTCAGGTGGCTGTTCTTCCCTCTCTTCCTAAGGTGGTTAGAGCCTCCCTTCTGTTTCCAAGGCTTCTTTGAGGGCAGGCCAAGTTTAGCTTCAGTGGGGTTTCTCCTAGTGCTTCAGGGTCCTTGCCTAAGAAACATATGCTTAAAATGGCAGAGGATTTGATTACTTTGATAAGGGTTCTATGCCCCTCCTGATAAGAGGCCTAGGGTGGAATCTGAGTTTGAGAGTTTTGAGCAATGCTCGAGGCTTCTGAGTCTTGGCTGAAGACTTGCAGGAGTACCCTCCTTATTCTGATTCTGATGTGGATGATTCTACTCCTTCAGCTTCCCTCCTGAGGATTTTTCATTTTCAGAAACTCTGCATTCCATGAGGGAGCATTTTAAATGGGAAGGTCAAGATTTCTCTGATTCCAGGAAAAGGCTTAGGGAATTCTTGTTTTACCCCAGCACAGGCCTTTAGCTATACCTCCTGTTTTGAATGTGGTGGAAGATGTTTTGCAGAGGCTTCTCTGAATCCGGATTCTTTGCCTCCTGCCCCAGTTAAACCGGATAGGTATTATAGGGTGCCTGAAGCTCATAAGTATCTTTTAAGAGTCCCACGGCAGACCCGAAACTGTCTCTCAGGGGCCTAAAGGTGTGAAGGCCTCAGTTGTTAAAAATCCTGTCCCTCCTGATAAAGAGGCAAGGGCTTTGGATAGATGGGGAAAGAAAGTGTATACTTCTTCCACTTTAGCCATGAGGCGTTGAATTGTCAGTTTCACATGTTAAAATATCAAAATTATCTTCTTTCACAGTTGAAATCTAAGGTGGATGCTCTGGCGGAAGGTATTGAGTGTAAAGAGTTGCAGGATTTAGTTCATGTGTCTGAACAAGTGGGTAAACATTCCTTGCAATGTGGTTTTGATGCTGTGCAGGCCTCCTCCAGGGTGGCTGCCACTGGTTCTGTGCTTCGTAGGCACACCTGGTTGAGAGATCAGAACTTAGCTGAGCATGTTAAGACAAGGATTTTGGATGCTCCTTTACAGTCTGATGTGTTGTTTGGTTCGCCTGTGAAAGCAGTTTTAAAGAAGATGGAGGACAAAGCTAAGTCTATGCAAACTGTTAAGGATTTTTTGCAGGTGCAGCCTCCGAAGTTTAGTAGAAATTGGCCTGCTAAGGGATGGACTTATCCTGCTTATGATTCCCAGTCTAGGGGTAGGTCTAGACGTGGTAGGGGCAGAGCTCAAGGTGCTTTTAGGCCTAGGACAGGCAGTTCACCTGCTCAGACTTCTGGTGAGGGCAGGGGTCAGTCCTTTCGTAAGCAGACCCAATGACCTGCCTTTTCAGCTGCCAGTGCCTTCTCACCTGGCGGCACCTCTGGGAGGAAGACTGTCTCTTTTCAAAGAAAATTGGGATTTAATTACCCAAGACAAATGGGTTCTGGATATCATTCACCACGGTTACAGGTTTTATTTCCATACCTTGCCTCCTTTCAAAGGCATGCCAGACATCCCTCCTCCACAAAGACAAGAGGCTCACAAGCAAATTTCTCAGTTGCTCCAAATAGGGGCCATTCAGCCGGTTCCTGTGCCAGAAAGGGGCCTAGGATTTTATTCTCGCCTGTTCCTAGTACCGAAGAAGGGGAACACGTGGAGACCAATTTTGGATTTATCTATCCTCAACACTTATCTGGACATTCCCAAGTTCAAAATGTTGACGTTACAACAGCTTTTACCTCTGCTGGGCAAAGATCACTGGATGGTAACTTTAGATCTCAAGGAAGCTTACCTTCATGTGCCTATCAGACTAAATTGCAGAAAGTATCTGCGTTTTCGAGCTGGAAATTCTCATTATCAGTTCTCTGCATTGCCCTTTGGCTTATCTACTGCGCCCAGAGTATTCACAAAGGTTCTGGCTCCAGTGATAGCTTACTTCAGGCTAAAAGGAATTCAAATCTATCCTTACTTGGACGATTGACTGATTCTGGCTCAAGAAAAGGAAGACCTTCTACAGCATTTGGAATATGTCATAGCAGTGCTAAGATGCCTAGGGTATTCTGTGAACGAAATAAAGTCCAGTCTAGTACCCTCTCAAGACATGTGCTTTCTGGGTGTGAGACTGAATACAGCAGCCCAGATGGCCTTTTTAACCCCGGACAAGCAAAAGAATCTTTCCAGTTACTTCCATCAACTATCTCTTCAGTCCGGGCTGACTGCAAGGACAGTCCTTCAAGCCTTAGGGTTCATGGCATCTTGTATTCTGGTGCTTCCCAATGCCAAACTGCATATGAGGAAGCTACAATGGTATCTCAAAATGTATGGACACAGCACTGCCAGGATTTGGACACTGTCATTCAAATAATACCTTGCATTCAAAAGGAATTTTTGTGGTGGGCTCAGGAATGTCACCTAAACAAGGGACTCTCTGTGACCCGGCCAGAGGCGAGTCAAATTCTAACGACAGATGCCTCAGACATTGCTTGGGGAGCTCATCTGAATGGAAAGTGGATACAAGACAAGTGGCCTGCCAGACTACAGCATCTACATATCAACATGAAGGAGATGTTAGCAGTCCAGTTTGCATTAATGGCTTTCAAGGAGTTACTTCTTCCAGGGCAGGTGTTGATTCTAACAGACAACACAACTGTCATGTGGTACATCAACAAACAAGGGGGAACACATTCTTACCCATTGTGCAGGCAAGCAATGATTTTATGGGAGACTGCGCTAAGCTTGCAACTAACTCTTCAGGCAAGGTTTCTGCCAGGAGCACAGAACTCCTTAGCAGATGTGTTAAGCAGACAAATCATGGATCCCCACGAGTGGAAACTGGATCTTCATGTATTTCAAAAGTTGACAGTGTCCTGGGGAACTCCAGACATAGATCTGTTCGCTTCTCCACTAAACCACCAGCTGCCAAAGTTTTGCACAAAGAGGTTTCATCACACAGCTTGGAAAGTGGATGCTCTTTCTTTCAGTTGGAAAAATCTTCATGTGTATGCTTTCCACCTCTGCCTCTTCTTCCAAAGGTGCTTCTAAAGGTCAGACAAGACAAGCCAAGGATGATTTTAATAGCTCCAGATTGGCCTCGGCAGCACTGGTACCCATTACTGAGGAGTCTGGTAAGGAAGCCTCCATGGCCTTTACCCTTGATTCCACATCTGTTGTCTCAGAAGGACGGTCGTCTGCTCAATGTCAAGCTTCACTCTCTTCATCTAACAGCCTGGCATATTCTGTTTTGAAAGACAGCAGGTCTCAACTTCCTCAACAAGTTTTAAATGTGATTATGGAAGCCAGAAGACCTAGTACAAGGAAAGTGTGCAGAAAAATGGAAGAGATTTTTATTTTGGACTGCAGCAAAGAATTTGGAGATTTCGGAGCCTAATTTGAGTGTGGCTCTTCAATATCTTACTGAGTTATTGGACAAAGGTTTGTCTTTCTCTTCCATTAAGATTCATGCTGCAGCAATTTCAGCTCACTATGATTGTGACCCACCATTGTTTTCACATCCTTTGTTCAAGCAATTTCTTAGAGGGGCAAAGAATATAAGACCCCACGTAGAGCTCCTACTCCTGCTTGGGATCTCAATTTTGTGTTGGAGAAACTTACTCTACAACCTTTTGAGCCTGCAGCTACTGCTGAACTGAAATACTTGTCATGGAAGACTGCTTTTTGTTGGCCATTACTTCTGCAAGAAGGGTTTCTGAGTTACAGGCCCTTATGGCGGTTGAGCCTTTTGATTTTTCATAAGGATAGGGTATCATTACGTACTAATCCTTCCTTTATGCCTAAAGTGGTTTCTAGTGTGGCTTTAAACCAAACTATTCATTTGCCTACTTTTATGCAGATCCCCAAAATAAAGGGGAAAAGATTTTGCACACTTTAGATGTACACAGGCAATTGCGTTATTATTTGAGCAGGACTAAGGATTTTAGGCAGTCTCAGCAGTTGTTTGTTTCTTTTGCTTTGAGTTCTCAGGGCAAGCCTGTGTCAAAACAAACTATTTCTAGGTGGATTGGGTTTTGCATTGCATTTTGTTATTCCCATCATGGCAAGGAGATTCCAGCTGGGATTAGGCCTCATTCCACTAGGGCTACTGCCACTTCAACAGCTTTTTTACGGGGGGTGGCAACTAAGGATATTTTGGAGGCAGCTACTTGGAGTTCAGTGCATACTTTCTCTAAGCATTACCACCTTCCTCTCTACTCTAAGTCTAGGGCTGGTTTTGCCACAGCTATTTTGCAAGGCATGTTATCAGCTCCTGCTTCCTTATGATTTGCCAGCCTCCCTTACCTCTGCTTTGGGATTCTACCCAATAGTTAGGACTGCAGCAATGTGGAATGAAGAACATAGTACAGTTTTGTACCTACCATAAATGTAGATGTTCGAGGATCCACATTGCTGCAGTCCAATTTACCCTCCCTCCTTCCCCTCTGTGTTTAGGGGTGGTTGTGTAGGTGAGGTTATTTTCTGCTAATTTTGTATATTTTGTATATATATATATGTTTTGGTGCAGATATGTTGGGAGTTTTTGGTTTTTGGCCTTATCTTTTCAGGGTCTTCTGACATCTGGGGCAAGAAAAGACTGAGGATATGACGTCGGTCATGCGCATTAGTACCCTGACGTACTGACGTCAGTCTAATGCGCCCTGACCGACGTCAGCCATATACTTTGGTATTCGGGCCGACTGGACAGCGGACTACCCAATAGTTAGGACTGCAGCAATGTGGATCCTCGAACATCTACATTTATGGTAGGTACAAAACTGTACTTTCTTTGCCTGGGGGTTGCACATTTGACATTAGCCCCAGGCTCTGAAAGATGGGAGGAACAAGTTAATCTTAGCGGGCCTTTTACCCGTGGATTCTATTTCTTCCTCCTCTCCCTCAGTGGCGCCAGTCGTGGCTGCAGCTGTTCAGCAAATGGTTCCTGCTCCCCTGGCTGGGACTCAACCTCCCACTGTGTCCCAGGGAGAGAGGGACCCCAGAAAGAAAGAGAAGAGAGAGAGACCGGGAGAAAGAGAGAGACAAAGACAGGGAGAGGCATAGGAGCTACAAGCAGCGGGCCGACTCAGCCCCCTCGGCCCCGCCAGCTATGCAGCTCTATTCTCCCTTGAAGGTTCCCGGGTCCTCCCCCTCTCGGCTCCTTTCCCCACTTTTCTCTCTCGAGCTGGAGCCCCAGCCGCCTTCGAGGTCATCGAGGCAGCCTTCCCAGTCAGCCTCGGCGGTCTCTTCTAGGTCTACAAGAAGCCTTTCTGACGTGGACATGGACCGGATGATGCGTCGCTTCCTTCAGGCCCAGATGTAGATGGGAGTGCTCTTGCCTCCCCCCCCCCTCGGGGGGGGGCTCTGCCCCCTTCATTGCTTCTATTGCTCCTTCTCTTATCCATTATCGGGTTTCAGAGCCATCGGATTCGAGTAGCCTCGGAGCCGGGGAGTCAGCACCGATAGTAATCGCTACTTCGACGCCGGCCTTACCTTCGAGTTTATCGGGTCCCTTTTCGGATCCGAGATCTTGGGGCCATGAGCCGAGCCTCGGATCCAGAGGGGTGTGTGTGTCTTCGGCTCCAGTGCGGTCTGAGCACACTTCCCTTTTGGGTCCGATCGCTTCAGCGCCGATCCACACGTCGGATCTGAGGGAGCTGCTCTCAGATCCCAGGGAGAGTGGTTCACTTTCAGCTTTCGACGTGGTGGAGAGGGTACTGTCGAAGGATTAGAGGTCCCCGGCTCGTGCTATGGATCCACCTGTCATTCCCTCTCAGATGGGCCTGTCTTCCATCATCTGGCCCTAGGGACAGCCTGCGTCTACGCCCCAGCTAGTTCCTGTAGAGGAGCATGACCCCATTGGTGAGCCCTACTCAGACAGTCCTGCCGAGGAGGTCCCTCACAAACGAAAGTGTAAGAGGAGGCACTTGGACTCACCCCCGAATCCCTCACAGAAGAGACTGACTTGGAAGGGGAAGGTACCCCCAGGTCACCCCCCTGAGGACGTCTCCTTTGGAGACATTATGGAGATGCTGCACATTAGAGGAGGATGATTCAGTGTTTCTGGAGGCATTTGCCGCAGGCCCATCTACCTCTTGGGTGTCCCCTCCGGCCGACCCCCTGGTAGACCTAATTACTACCAGGGCATGGAAGGAGCTGGACACGTAGAGCCAATCCCCAGGAGACCAGACAAGATCCTTAGACAGACAAGGCAGCATAGAGTAAAGGTTCCCCTATAGATGTCATGGTGGTGGCGGCTGCCATCAAGAAGGAAATGGCACAGGATAGTTCCTCGGTCCATCCTCCCGACAAGGAGTCTCGGACGATGGATCGCATCGGAAAGCGGATGTTTGCTTCAGCCACTTTCCATAAGGGCACTGAATTACTTGGCACACGGGATTAGGCTTCAGCGGGATCTAGTAAAAGAGTACACTGGGTCTCCCCCGGAGTCCATGTCGGCCGAGGACAAACTAACTTTCTCGGCTCACATGGCCACTCTAAAATCGATATCCAACACATCTATGCAGCTTCTCTCCCATGCCATGGAGGGAGCAGCTAGAGCCAGCCAAGCAGGCATTGCCTTACAGCGTCACACTTTGCTCCGACTTTGTGGAACCCTTCAAGGCGTCCTTCCTGAATGCTCCCTTTGACGGTTCTACGCTGTTTGGCAAGACCATCCGCGATATGCTGCTCCAGAGCGAAAAAGACGGGAAGATGCTGTCTGCCGTCCGAATCTGTTTCTCGGCTCCTCAAAGGTCCTTTTCCAGGAACCAGAGAGGACAAAAGAAGATGTGGTTCCGGAAATCCCAGTAGTCCCGTTACGCTCCGGACCCTTCGTCCTTCAGAGGCAGGGGAGGACAAGGTGGACGCCGGTCCAGAGGCAGTGGGGGGCCGAAGAATTTCGGGTCGAGGGAACCTTTTTCCAATCGACCCGCGCAGCAACCCTGAGGGGGTTGCCCGACTGCTCCTCTCTGGAGGCAGTCGGGGGGCGTTTCTCGGAACACTTAGCACATTGGGAGTCCGTCACAACAGATCGCTGGGTGCTCCGAATAATATTCAGAGGTTACTCTATCCCCTTCATAAAATTTCCCCTTCAGTCGAGGCGCCTCCCCGATGTTCCACCCAGTCAGAGGGAGGCGGCGGCTTGAGAAATAAATAAGGTGCTAAGAAAAAGAGCCATCCAGCACGTCCCCCCCAGGCCAGTCCGGGTCGGGCAATTACTCCAGGTTTCTTTTGGTGCCAAAAAAGACGGGGGATTTAAGACCAATTCTCAACCTGTCTGCATTGAACCTGTTCATTGCCAAAGAGAAATTCCGGATGGTCACTCTTCAATCTATTCTCTACCTTCTGCAGGAGAACGACTGGATGTGCTCCATAGACCTCAAGGATGCATACTACCACATTCTCATGGACAGGTGATCCAGGAGGTTTCTCCGCTTTCAGTTGGGGGCCAGTCATTATCAGTTCAGGGTCCTCCCTTTTGGCCTCACCACAGCCCCCAGGGTGTTCACCAAGGTCATGGCAGTTGTAGCGGCCCACCCGAGGCTTCAGGGAATACAGGTCTTTCCTTACCTGGACGACTGGCTCCTTGCCGCTCCCACCAGGCATCTACTATGCTCAGCCAGGGATTGCTTTCTGCTCTTGGCCCACCAGTTGGGGATCACTATAATTTACAAAAAATCGTCCCTTCAGCCTTTTCAGGTCCTGGACTTCATAGGGGCCAGAATAGACACACTTTAGTCCAAGGCCTTCTTGACACCGGACAGACTCCACAACTTAACTCTCCATGTCTTAGAACTTTTACAATCTCCGGCCCCACCAGCGGAATTAGTCCTGAGAGCCCTATAGTCTATGGCAGCAGCTGTCAACCTCTTACCCCTAGTCCGCTTGAACATGAGGGTTCTTCAATGGACCTTACAGGTCCAATGGTCCATCCTTCAACATCCGTTGGACTCACTGATTCCTCTCAGTAGAGTCTGCAGGGACGCCCTACTTTAGTGGCTCCATTTCCGAGAGCTTCAGGAAGGGCGGCCATTTTTGATGCCTCAACCCCAAGCCACGGTGACCACGGACGCTTCTCGCTTGGGGTGTGGGAGGGCATTGCATGGGCAGAACTGTCCAAGGCACGTGGACTCGGAGACCGTTCTGCATATCAGTGTTCTGGAGATGAGGGCAGTGCTTCTAGTGTTGCAAGCTCTCCATGCCCTTCTTCCTCCAGGGACTATTGCAATTCATACAAACAACATGTCAGTGGTCTGGTACATCAACAAACAGGGGGGGACCAGGTCTTACCCTCTTTGCCGAGAGGCCATGAGAGTTTGGGAGTGGGCGATATCCACCATCCATTTTCTGCTAGCAACGCACATTCCGGGTCGGTCCAACATTTTAGCGGACAAGCTGAGTCGAACTATCCTCTTGCCTTACTAGTGGTCTCTGTACCCCTTAGTAGCGAAACAGCTCTTCCTTAAATGGGGTTAACCTTGCTGCAATCTCTTCGCATCGCCTTCGAATGCAAAGTGCAGTGAGTTTTTTGCTCGAATTCCCTCACCGGGGGAGAGCCCCAGAGATGATCTAGTTCATGCTTGGCCATCCGGTCTTCTTTATGCTTATCCTCCTCTCTCGTTAATGACAGAATTCTTACAGAAAGCTCATCGGTTGGGGAGCAAGGTTATCCTCATAGCCCCATACTGGCTTCGTCAAAACTGGTTCCCGTACCTACGGTCTCATCTCATAGCTCCTCTTTGGATCCCATTCCGGATCTGATCTCTCATCCTTCGGGATTGAAAACTCTGAATCTGGACGACCTCAAGCTCTCGGCTTGGTTGATCCACTTCCGTTAGTGGCTAGGACTCCCGGTATCTCGTCCGCAGTTAAATCCACCCTGGTGGTGGCGCATAAGCCTTCTACCAAGAAGGTCTACAACTGTAAATGGAAACGTTTTTCCATCTGGGCCTGGCGTTGGAATTTGGACCCTGTTACGGCTCCCATTGCAGCAGTACTTGAATTTCTATCTCACATTTTCTATCAAGGGGCCAGTTCTTCTACTGTGAAGGTTCAAATGGCGGCCATTTCCCACTTCCACATTGGGGACAATCTTGGTCCTTTAGCTTCAACTAAGATCTGTAAGACTTTCTTAAAGCGCACTTTTCTTTTAAGACCTCTTGTCAAGAATGTGGCTCCTCCATGGGACCTAACCTTAGTCCTTCAGGCTCTAACTGGTCCACCCTTTGAGCCTGCAGCTTCTGTTGACTTAAAGTTCTTGTCTTGGAAAACTGCCTTCTTAATTGCTATTACCTCAGCTAGAAGGGTATCAGAGCTTCAGGCCCTTTGTACTAAACCCCCATATCTTGTCTTCCATAAGGACAGAGTATCTCTCAGGACTAATCCTTCCTTCTTACCTAAAGTGGCTTCCGAGGCTAACATCAACCAATCCATTAATCTGCCTGTTTTCTTCCCTAACTGTCAGAACAA
The DNA here is from genome assembly GCF_019279795.1 of Protopterus annectens. Lineage (NCBI taxonomy): Eukaryota > Metazoa > Chordata > Ceratodontiformes > Protopteridae > Protopterus > Protopterus annectens. The sequence continues at coordinate 1,341,434,390 of NC_056728.1, read as the reverse complement.
ACAGGAGTACAGACTGCATTCATTAGATGTGCATAGACAATTGCGCTTTTACTTGCACAGAACAGCTGCCTCTCACAAGTCGGAGCAGCTCTTTGTTTCCTTTGCTAAGCCATTCTTGGGTAAGCCAGTAACGAAGGTGACTCTAGCTAGATGGATATCTCACTGCATTTTGCTCACATACAAAATTTCTGGTTGACCGGAGCCCTTGGGGGTTCATGCTCATTCTACCCGTTCTATGGCTACCTCTGCTGCGTTTTGGTCAAGATTTCCCTTGGATGACATCTGTTCTGTGGCTACTTGGGCTTCTTCTCATACCTTTATTTCACATTATAAATTAGATCTGATATCCAGAGGGAGGGCAGCCTTTGGCTCTGCAGTGCACCAGAATATTCTTCCTTGAGGACCTCCCAAGTTTTTTGGTAGCTGGGGACTCTGACCCACAGGTTGCTGATCAAATGAAGTTAACTACTTCAGATAAATTAGTTATGTAGTCACCATAACGTTCCATCTGAGTAGGTAACTTCATTTGTCAGCAGCCCCCCCCCCCTCCTTCCCCCTAACCTGGCTTTCGTGACCTGAATGATAGAATGATTCAGTCCTGGTATGCATCAGGTTAGGATGTTCAGGTATTGTTTGTCTCTGTGTTGTCTGGTAATTGGGCAAACTCGAACTGAGGACTGGAGGGGGAGGTAGCAGGGTATTATGGATAAGGGGGAGGAGCTTGGAGCTTGGATGTCTGCTTGGAAAGCTGCTGGCTCAGATCCAGGATGGATCGGATACCCACAGGTTGCTGACAAATGAAGTTACCTACTCAGATGGAATGGTATGGTGAGTACATAACTTATTTTTAAGTTTTGTTGGAGTTTGAGTAATAGTTGAGCATTATTGAGCCAGGTCTCAATGGAGGGGACAGCAGTTTGGGTTATTTGTCTAAGGTGCTCTCTGGTGGTAGAAGAAGAGATGAGAATAGCATTATTGGCATATTGGACTAATCTATGGTGGTAGAAAAAGAGATGAGAGTAGCATTATTGGTGTATTGGACTAGGGAACTGTGACAGGAGGCAGTATGGAGATTATTTATAAGGGTATTGAAGAGGAGAGGGGTCCAAGGAAGGAACCTTGTGGAACTCCTGTTTTGTTGGTTAGATATTGAGAAAGACGGCCTTGACATTTTACACATTGTTTTCTATAGGATAAATAGCTAGAAATCCACTGCAGAGAACATTGAGAAAGACCAAGGGAGGAGAGTTCCTGTAAGAGTTTGGGATGTGAGACAGTGTCAAAGGCTTTTGATAGATCAAGAAATAGTACTGAGGTTAACTGGCCAGTCTCTTGCTTTATTAATAGTGTCTGTGAATGATATTAATGCTGTTGTTGTACTATGCGCTGGTCTAAAGCCATACTGGGTGGGTCTTAGTAAATTCTTGTGGATAAGGTGGTCAAGGAGTTGTTTATGTAGACATTTTTCAAAGATTTTGGAGAGAGAGGATAGGATAGCAATGGGCCATAGACAAGTCATTAGATTTTCCACCTTTGTGTAAGGGGATTATGATTGATTTTTTCCAGAGGGAGGGACCATGGGATTCTATGATAAATCTGTTGATGAGAATACTACTTGGGTAGGCAATAACATCAGCAGCAAGTTTCAAGTATTTTGTTGGGAGGTTATCAGCAGTGAGAGAGAGAGAGCAGGGTTTTATTTTGTGTAGAAAGTTACGTATGTGGCTAATGGACACAGGTTGCATTGAGAAGCTTGGAGGTTTAGGGATTGTCATTCAGGCATTTTGGGATAAGAGAGATGGGTGCACAGTAGGGTTTGGTGATGTTTGAGAGAGAGGTGTGTTGAAATTATTTGCAGATTTTGGACTCTGGGGATGTCTGGAGTATTGATTAGGCTTGCTATGATTTCTATAAAGTCAGAATTAAACAATTCTGCAATTTAAGATGGAGATTTGTCTGTAGTTGGGGTAGAATTTTGTTTGGACCCTGGGGAGAGTAGAGATGAGATTGTAGACCAGAACTTTTTGGGGTTAGTATTATGATCGGTTAGTTGTTGTGTAAAGTATTGTTTATCCGTTATTATAAGTTTTTTTGCGTAAATATCTGTAGTTTGTAGATTTCGATCATTCTTATTTTTCTGCCATTCCTTCCAGGTTTATTTCTGTTTACTAGTATTTTTCGTGGGTTTTGTTAACCAGGTTGCGTGATTTATTTTGTTTGAAGTGGAGCCAGGCTGTTAAGGGTGTCTAGGAATAATTTGTTAAAGTAGTTAACTGCTTTGTGTAGGGGTAGTATTTTCAGCATTGACCAGTTTAAGGACTTTAATATATTAATAAAGAGTTCCTGGTTGAACTTGGTTAGGTTATGGGATGTTTTATAATTATGGCCTTTGGGAGATCTAGTGGTTGTCCTGCAAGTATATGCTGGAAGGTGGTCGCTTAATGTGTCTGGGAGAGTGCCAGATTATAGATGAAAATATCACCTATTCCAAAGACGACCCAATGTCATGAATGCCCCTGTGTCAAAATTCAAACATTTTTTTTCACTTGTACTTTTTATAAATACTAATTTGAGCTCCCTATTCAAATATCAGTACTTGAAATGCCGAGTGCCAATAAACTGAAAAAAGACCAAAACTGTAGGAGATGAGCAAATCTCAAACATTGCTCTTCTGCTTTAAAATTGTTTTTTTGCAGGGAAGTAAGACAAGACTCCCTTCACTTCCTGATGTGGAAGGACAAGCCTCCTACACCCTCCAAACTTGTATATATACTAACTCCCAAGTTTGCCATACTTCATAGAAAAGGGAATATTCCTAGAAATGGACATCTTGGACTTAGTATACGTAAATCCATTTTTTTCAGGCTTTCATTTCCATGTTTAAGGACTCATTCTAGAGGGTCCCAACATTTCAAATGGTTACCTTCTTTGAGTCATGCTAAACACATGAAATATAGCCTCTCAAAATCATTGATTTACAATGCTTTATTAAACCAACCCACTATTATAAATCAAAACATATACAAATAATAACTGCAGCAGTAAATATTCTAAGCCAAAAATTCTTTCACTTAAATCTTACACAATTTTATGCCTGGAAAGTTGTCTTATGACAGCCAGTGGAAAAAAAATCCAATTCACCCTCACAGCTGCTCAAGCATCCCAGTAAGCTGTAATTCAGTGCCAGACGTTAAACATCTATCAGCAGTATCAACAATAACATACTCTCATACCAACGCTTCCCTGGACCAGTAAATTATCTTGGAAGGAAGAATATTTAATAAATCCATTCAAATAAACACCTCCTCTACCCTGAGCAAATATCCATAATAAAATCAAGAAAAGTTGGTATGCTGTAACAGACCGCCTTTTGTGCATTAATTTTGTAGTCCAACATAAATATTTATAACAGCATATTAAAGATGCACATCATATAAATTCTCCAAAACCTGCACCCAGCACAAACCTCATATGAGTACTACCACACTCAGTTTTTCATCTCTTATAAACTATTCTTTATACTGTTATAGCTGCTCTGCAAATAACGATAAAAAATAACAGTTGAGCAAGAATGCATAGATGTATATTATCAGTCTCATAAATAGGCTTGCATAGATAGTCATAATGAATCTGTACAATAATTTCAGTAATAACATAAAATAAGTCAGGAAGTGTATACTGCTTTAACAGCAATGCTCACAACTTTAAGTTCATATTCCAATGTAAACATTTATAGAATCACAAAAATCATGAATACTTTACCAGAGCCATAACTAGGTCAGTTGATATCTTAAGCAATTTTCAGACTGGCGCCACCTCAGCCCTAAGTTAAGAATCAAAAAAGTAAAATTATTTTATGATGTGAACAAAACATCCTTATAACTGCAGAACTGTAAAAAAGAGCTTCTACTACCTCCTACCTGCATTTACTAACATTTAAAAAGACATAGATTTAAATAACCAGTATGCTGCCCCACCACTGGCCCAGTAAACAAGGAACCTCAATCCTCACCACTGGCAACAGTGGGGGATGTACCCACTGGGAGGATGACAAGTATACACACAGTAAAGTGCAATTTCCCTTAAGAGCACACAGAGACCACAGTCTGTCTAGGGCTGGATTCTCCCTCTTTCTCCAAATCCCCAATAAGACTCCCCACTGGCACAACTATAGGGTTGAGATCTCAGCTGAGTGTGCAGGCCAAGTCCTCCAGCACCCTCTCTGCCCAACCAGTGCTTCGTGTCCCTGCCCAAGTAGCTGACACCCACACACTTTGAGGTTTGATTTACACACACACACCTGGGAAAGGCTGGCACAGGTTTACTAGCTATGACCCCTTCTGCCAAGACTATAAGGTAGTTTTCACTGCCACCAGCCACTACTTAACAGCTACTTTAAGACCCTTAGGAAAGGGTGTCCAATCTTACTGTGTAACGTTACTATTAATCCAAATGATAGTTTGACCACGAGCAATGCTATTAGGAGTGGCCTGCACAGTGTCACCAAATAAATATGCAAGTACTGTCATAACATAAATATGTCTCTACACAGATCAGCCACAAAGAAAAGTTTACATACATTTAATAATAAATAATTAAAGAACAAGAAAATACTCAGTAAACAATCACAGTAACCTAAGAGTTCAAAAACACAGGAAATATTTAAAACAGCATTACAGGACAGTCTCAAAAAAATACAGAAAACAACTAATCTTTACTATATTCCTAACTATATCTAAAAGAATTACTATACCATAGAAACGTACTCATAGCAAGGCAAGACAGATGTGGTAAGTGTGTTTTTCAGCTGATGCTGTCAGGCCAAAGACAAATACAAAATGCACTCTCTCTCTCTCTTTCTCAGAGTTCTTAAATTAATATTCCAAATATTACTGCTGGGGTATCTGGCAGCATGACATCACTTATTATCTGACTATCAGTTCCCAGCTAAACCTCCGTTGTTAGAAACTGCCAGCATTTAGCATCTTCCTGTGGAAATACATAGCTCTCAGATGTTTGTAGCTGCTGGGAGACATAAAACAATAAAATACTTGCAAAACAATGCAGAATACTCCCTAGTTTTAGACATCCTGTCTCCTTGCTGCATTGAAACCATCTTTTATGGCGTAGGTATAGAACAATTTAATTTCAGTTACTTTCTTGAAGTTTTGCCAGGTAACCCTCTGTGTTCCATTTCCACTGTTAAAATATACACATTTACAGTTACAATAGTAATAATATACAGTTATTTTCCAGTAGGGTACACTGTGGATACATCTCCCAAGCTCAGCACTGCCCAAACCCTCTTCAGCACACACATCTGTACCAGCAGTTTGATATACACATAACATACAGTTATAATACATTTGTAACACAAGCATATGAATTATATTGACATTCACATAACCATTTACAAAATTCCAGATAGCTGGGCTGGCAATATCTCCTTTTGTTACAACCACAATAAAGAATGTTACTGTTTAAATGAATGCCAGTACCGCATTTGTGCCGGTGACTGACAAACTTTATGAAGTGTCACATGTATCTCTAATACCTTGCACCTGTGGCAGCTGAGCCCCCTCGCCCTACTGTACTGTACTCATCACACTTTAATAGTAATGCACTGTATTAAACCTTAACTTCACTGATTAATAGAAACATTTATAAAATCCTTTTTAAGGTATGCACTTCAAATTTCACATGATATTTATTTATTGTTGCATCAGTATTGTCATGAAATCTAACATTCACAATATTTGAACATGGCACAAAATGATAGCCAGTTACTTATTAAAAAAGCATAACTTTAGAATCATTCTTTGTTGTCAATAGCTTGACTCATAATCATGCTACTGCTGAGTATTACTGATTGCTCACAGCATGTAGCACATTCATCCGCTCCCAATTCTTTTAAAGTACACACCCTCAGATTGGTGGTGGGGGGCACATTTTTATTCAAACTTCTCTAATAACACCATCTTGAATCTTTATGATGTACTGCATATTAGGAGACAGCACTCGTTAAAACAGCTACTGGAAATCTAATGCGACCAAAACATTAAACACGACCACCCTAAAAAGAGGCACTCAAAATTTTGAAAATGTATCTCACAGAAGTCACACGAACATTAATATAGTCCATAACTTTTTAGAAATGTAATCTGCCCCATTGTTGCAAAATGATAACTGTTTTATACTATGCAATTAACATAGCATAGCAGTTAACTAAGAAGTTAGAGCCTTTAGCATCTGAAAACTCCCCTAAAGTGATCCTTGATCTTGGTACTATAGTGACTCTGCCCCTTACAGCAACAACAAACATGACCAGGAGTCCCATTTATTATGCAAGTAAAATGCCCAGTATTCGGATATTTTGAATAGCTTTAGTTAATGTGAAAAAGTGTGGCCGTTTTCCCGTTTTGTACATTTTATGTGATCTGGATATTGTTTGAAACATTTTCATAATTATTTTGAATATTTTTATCAGTATGTCACAGTTTTGGACATTTCATTTATTAAGCAATTCATTTTGAGTGTTCCGAGTGCTTCATTTTATATTTAGAGAGAGAAATCATTTAAGTGAGTTTTAGCACCTGGAATTTGTTTCTGACCTGTTTTGAGAGTCATTTGAGCAGTTGGGATGATCCACTCCTGTATATTCCTCCAACTTTAACCTGTTGCCTCATGGCTGTGACTCTGGATCCCATTCTGACACAATGTCACTTGTCTTATGTGCATTAAGAAGATGATAAGGCTTGGGTGTTAAGTAGTTTATTGCATACAAACACATCAGGATGGATGGCAGGAACACTGAACTTAAACAATATATCTAGCTAACTGACTGAGTGCTTACATGCATGCTTTCACTCTTGCTTGCATGTGCTCAGTATTTACATGCACGTGTCCACTAACTAGAATGCTTCTTAAAGATATATCACGCACTCTGATCTACAGTCAGTTTGGGTGATCCTACCCACATTTCACCTACATTGGTTCTCACTCATTCAACTCTGTCTTTACTCTCTGGCAGTGGTCAGTTTGGGGGCAGCAGCATAAACTAGCCGTGATCCACTTCCCGAGGATAGCCATGCCCATCTTTCCTGCCATGATATCCAGTGCATGATTTGCTGCTTGAGCCTGGGTCACCTGGGTCATTGTCAAGGTGTATCTCTCTACATCACTGATACAGCTGCTTAACCCACTTAGTATATCCTTTATTTATTGAATAAGTTGTGGTTTCTTTTAGCTAACAGCTTCTTGTCTTCTAACAGTTAGGTATTTTATGGATGACCTTGCCTGATGCATGTAATCTTTCATGTGGTTACTATTTTTGGCTTTAATGTTTCTTCAGCATGAATACTCTAGCCATCTGCCAGTTTGTTTGAAAATAATACTTTTTCATGGGAACACAGTGGCTGAATGAAGGCAGGTCAATGAAAGATGACTCGGCAAATCCATGTGGTATTGAGCAAGCCCTTCACAGAAGGTGTAAATATTGAAAGAGCTATAAAATCAGACTTGGGGTCAACACCTAATATGGTAATTTACTGCATATTATACAGTACTACAGCATTAAAAATTGTTGACCAAATTGTAATAGTTCTATAAAACCTAGTAGGGTCAGTCTATGTTAGATCAATGCCTAATTCAGTTAGGTTACATTAGGGCATTTATAGTTTATGTAATGCTTTGCACGACACAGTATGTAATTTATTCATCCTTAAACTGAGTACAGATCTGCAAGAGTCATCAAAGTTAATACTTTGTTTTTGTTTACCAGTTTACAAAGGGAAATTATTGTCTTAGATGCTAAAATACACGTCTGTTGCTAATTCTGAAAGAACATTGTAAATCTGAAATGTGTATTGCTGTTGTATAGAGAGAGAGTTTAAAATGTACTTAATAGCTTTAGTAACAAGTGCACTTAGTTTAACTGTCGTCAGTTGTTCACGTTTTAGAGAAGTTGTTATGTTTATTTTTGTTTAATTGTGTATATGTGCTTTGATTGTATTTTGTATTCCAGCTGATTAATCTGGTAAACAGATACAGTTTGTTTTATTTTTTTTTCTAGGAATTCCTTCTCATGAAGAACTGATCTCTGTTTATTGTCGATGCAGGGGACTTTCAACCCCATTGCCATATTGGAACTTCTTCCTTGCCTTGTCATTTTTCAAATCAGCAGGAATAGCTGAGGTATGCTGGACTGTAAACACTTTGGATTTTAATTATTACTTAACACTGAATTTGTTTGAAGGTAGGAGACACCCTGTGCAATCTGCTGTTTAAGTGCATTTAACATTCTCCTTGTCCTCTATCGCTTCCTTCCACCTCACTCTTTCTGCTCTTGTGTCATGTCCTCTTTTTTACCAACATAGATTACTTCTCCACCACCCCTTCTAGTAGTCTCTTCCATATGTTCACACCCATCTGTGTGAAAAAGTTTCAGATAGCTAAAAAGTAGTTAATACTGCTTCTTGTGTCCCCTTCTTCTTCCGCCTTTCTTTTCTGTTTAAATTGTCCTATTCTCCCTTAAAAAAACAACTTTAAAGTAGGATTTTGCCAAACTGTTAATTTAACAGGTTGACAATTAAATACTAATTTCACAAGTCTGCAATACGCTAAATCCATTGTAATCAGACCTGTCCCTCATAGTGATGTAAATGCCCCCCTGCCAACACATTAATATTCATTCATTTCGGAAATACGTTATGTTAGACTTCTGTGTTCAGAAGGATTTTTTTAAAACATATTTTTCTGATCTAGTGGCTTTTATTTTTGCACACTTTTATCGGATACTTAAATAATACTGTGAACTGCAATATCATGTGGGGGGGTGGTTGCAGTATCTGTAACACACCCTCTGCATTGTAAAAGTGCCGTACAGCACTAAATAAATTAAGAAAGGGTCCTTGGACACGTAATACTGTGAACTGTAATGTAATGTAGGGGTTGTGTTACAGTATCCGTAACACACCCCCTGCATTGTAAAACAATAAAGAAAATGTCCTCTGACACTTGTGTAATAGTTTAATTTTGAATTAATGGTTAATTTTTTTTTATTTGTTTTCCTCCAAGTTTAAGCATAGCTGAGCGGGTTTGCGTGACATGGCGCTTTTCTCAGCAGTGCTTAACTGTATCGAGAAGCTATATAGAAATGTATAGCTGAAATCTTCTCAGCTGAGATAGCTGAGTGGTTAAAATCATGGCTTCGTGTGCAGTAGGTGCACGTTTCGAATACCAGGACAGGCCATTCAGCTTTTACATGGGAAAGCATTTTTATAATAAATTTTATTTTATTTTATTTATTGATGTAGTTAGTGGTATTTGTTAACCGTGGTAGTTTAGTTGGTCCAGAATCCCAGTGTCAGTGGAGATATGAGGTGAAAGCCATCATTTAAACATGCGCCCAATACAATGTAGTCACACCCCAAGGTAATGTAATGAAAGCACATGGGGGAGGTCATGTAAAGTAAAATACATACACTTAGTAATAATGTGTCAATAATGAGTAATTAATAATCCGTTCTAAATTTTTTTAAAAGGAAAAGTTTGTTTGCCCTTAGCTCAGTTCTGCTAAATGGTGCTAAGCCAAGCTTTAAGCAATGCTTAAACAGGACCTGTCTGAGCAATACTTAGCAGTGTTTAGCTCTGCTTAGCTGGTTTGAGCATTGCTAAGAAGTCCCATTTTAAGCAGTATTCAGCTCAGCTAAGTGGATTTGCACACCGCTAAGCACTGCTCAGCATTTGCCACTTTAAGCACTGCTCAACTCAGCTTAGCGGGTTTGCTCAGCATTTTTGAACATGGTCCAATGACAGCAAATGTCGGGAATATGGCCATATTTAAACCAGACAGGTGGGACTTTAGGCAGAACCTGTTAGAGTTTGATCCCTGTAGGAACTATGGCAGGTGCTGGTGAAGGAGATTGCTTTCGGGCACAGCGCTGAGGTATGTTGGAGTCCAGGGTCATGGCTGGGCTCCTCATAAAGAACCATGGCGACAGACTGCTGCAGGGCCAGTACCAGAACTTAGAATACAAGTCTGAAGCCTGGGACCGTCTGGCATGTGAGCTCACCAATGCCACTGGCATCCCCCAAACTGGTGAGCAGGTCAGTCATCATTATGACGACCTGAGATGGAGGAAGGGGGTGCTGTTGGCCCAGTGGATCTAAGATGCCCCAGAAGTTTGTAAGTATATCAACTGGTGATTTATCCAGTTATAGTATGAATATCTGATAGACAGGTATGCATACTGGTGTGTTCCCCCCCCCCCACAGCTGCAAAGGAGAGGGCTCGTAACATGGAGGCTCACACAGGATGACTGACGAGGCTGCGCCAACAGTTTGGTGAGTACAGATATAACTTTCAATATATGTATAGTCCAGTAAATAAGAAAGTGTAATTGTTTACTGCCATTAGGTACAATGTGTTCTGAGTGTACTGCATAAATGTGTTGTTAGGCCAACATTGATGTAAGTAAATAATACCAGGTACTGTGTAATACAGATGAAGGCAGCAGACAAGCTACTGTTGATGAAAGGAAGCCAATACTGTAGTTGTACTGTGTAGGAATGAATCTGTGAATAAAGTATACTGTGCTTGCTACTGTGAAAGTAATAACTGATATACATTCATCATTTACAGGATATGCAGTACAACTGAATTTAAAATTTTGAATGTAATAAACCACTGTGTCATAACACCCTAAATAAAGCTTATTCCCACAAACTGTTGTTTAATTTTGTCTGTTGTTGAAGAATTACAACTATACAGGTGCTACACAGGAAATATGGCTATGAGAGCATGAATTTACTGCGGTTTGTCTGATAGGCAGCTGTTATGCCAAACTGTAGATGTGGATCTGTAAAACAAGATACAATGAAAAGTAATATATGTCCTGCACTAAGATCTGAATCCTGAATAGTAATGTGTAATGTATTATAGTGTATTCCCTGCAGCATTGTCCTGTGTTAACCTTTGCATTTCAGCTACATGTATTTCTGAATGTAAGTATGCTGATGCAGGCAAGCATGAGACTATAATAGGTGGAGACTGCAAATATATGATGTGAAAATGTGTATGGGTCGGGTATGCAAACCTGCAGTCTGCTATGATCTGTACAGATCACACATAATCACATCCACTAGGGGTTAAATGTGTACACCTGCATGCAAAGCATTAGTACACAGTTCACTATCTATCATGCATGACACTGCACTAATATTGTAGAGGTCAGAATGTGTGAGCAAGTCAGTTGTAGGCACAAATCAGCAAGCAGCAGACAGCAATTCCCCAGTAGCTCAGTGTGATAAGAAATAGATATTTCTGCTGTTAATTTTTGCACACACAGATCATGGTTTGGATCAAGGGACTGGTACGAAGATGTGTTCATAGTGACACACAAGTAATCCAAAGTATTTGTAGAAACTATCAAGTAATGTTAACAGATATTTTCTCCACAGGGCTCACAGGTAAGGAAATGTTTTATTAGCTGTATGAAGGGTGTAGTAATAAACTGCATACAAATGTTCCAGTGCCCAGCCCCATGCCTACAAATGACAGCAGGATAGATGTTCTTCGTGTTTCACTGTTGCAGTTATTACATTTGGATAATCTGCTGGCAGGTTGCCCTCAGTCGGCCTGAATTCCAAAGTCTTGGGTCCTGCGTCGGTTGATGTCTGCTCTTCCATGACGTCAGGTCGTCAGGGGTATAAAACATGCAGCCGACGCCATTTTCTTAGTCTTTCTTGCCGCGCGGTGCCCGAAGCAGAAGCATTTCGCAAGTGCCTGTCAGCCGACTACTGAAATATTCGAGTTTGAGTTTCAGAACCGAAGTCTTCACTAAAGCTAAGTACCCTGTTGGGAAAACTTTTTTCTTACTTTTTACTGATGCCAGTGAAGTAAATAATTATATTACTTGTGGGAAGCAAATACCTCATAAGGATTTCCTTTTATACTGTATTCCTTGCCTAGACCCTGATCACAACGTGCCTGGCTGTCCGTTTTGTGCTAGATTTAACCAACGCACTATTAAGCGTTGGTATATTTTTGCATCAAAGTATTTTGGAAACAGATTTAACTACCCAGAAATGTCATTGGATAGCAATCTGACTACCGGAGTACATAAAAAACGCAGAGAAAAGGACAGAGAAAGGCAGTCGAGATCCAAAACCGACGACGAAGCTTCTAAGCCAGTTGCCGGTTCGCCGGTACTCAGTGAGGCGCCTTCGCAGCCCCTGATACCCGCTACCTTCGAGTTGCAGGCCTCTACCAACACCCATGTGGAGTTCGGCATGCCACAAGATACTCAAGGTATTGGACCGACGGATGTATCTCCCTCAGATGGGTTCGGAGTCGCTGAGCAGGCACCGGCTTCTGAGGGTGTATTCAGACCTCAACATTTGTACATCAAACCGGCGAAAGCTGCAAAACCAAAGACAAAAGCAACTTCTAAAATTAAAAAAAACGACGCATGAGCCACGTGCACAGGCCTCCATGCCTAAAAAACAGATGATCAAAATGGCTGAAGACCTTATTACCTTTATTAGGGGTACCCATCCCCCTCCAGATAAGAGGCCCAGGCAAGACACTGATTATGAATCTTCAGATCAGGTTTCTATTTCTTCTGATTCCTCTTCTGATCAGGAATTATCTATACCTCCCTATGAGGATTCTGATGCTGAGGAGTCTATTCCATCTGCATCTCCTCCTGAGGATCATTCATTTGGAGAAACCTTGCATACTTTGAGGGAGCATTTTCACTGGGAGAGTCAAGACTTCTTAGAATCAAAAAAGAGGCTCAGGGATTTCATTCTTCTCCCTCAGCAGAAGCCTTTAGCCATTCCCCCTGTTTTACACATTGTGGATGATGTGTTTTCGGAGTCAAGCTTGAACCCTGACTCCTTACCTCCGGCTCCCAGTAAGCCTGACAGATATTACAGGGTCCCTGACTCATACATTTTTTATTTAGAAACCCTGCTGCTGATCCTGAAACTATTTCACAGGGTCCAAAGGGAGTTAAGGCCTCAACAGCAAAAAAACGTACCCCCTCTGACAGGGATTCAAGGGCACTGGACAGATGGGGAAAAAAGATTTCTACATCTGCAACCTGGGCAATCAGGGCCTTAAACTGTCAATTGCATATGCTTAAGTACCAACAACATGTTATGGGATTGCTGAAACAGAAAATTATGTTGATTTCAGAATGTGCAGAAAATAAAGAATTGCAGGAATTATTGCATGCAGCTGAACAAGTTGGAATGCATACTTTGCAATGTGGTTTTGATTCTTTAGAGGCCTCCTGCAGGGCTGCAGTTACTGGATCTGATTAGGAGGCATGCCTGGTTAAAGGAACAAAATTTGCCTGACCATGTTAAAGCTAAATTGCTAGATGCACCTTTACAGCATGATTCTCTGTTTGGTATTAAGGCAGAAGAGGTTTTAAAGAAAATGGAAGACAAAGCTAAGTCTATGCAAACTGTTAAAGACTTCTTACAAGTGCAGCCACCGAGATTCAGTAGACACTGGCCTAAAAAAAATTGGTCCTTTCCTGTGTCAGACAGAGCACAAAGGGGCAAATCCAGACACCCTAAGGGTTCCAGATACCAGGCGCAAGACTCTTACAGGTCAAAGCAATGGGGCACATCCACCTCCAAATCTGGAGGAGATAAGGTTCAAACCTACAGAAAGCATTCCAAATGACTTCCCTCTGCCTCCACCAAGCACTTATCTTTTGGCAGCACCCATAGGGGGAAAATTAGCACTTTTTACTCAAAATTGGCAGTTAATAACCCACGACAAGTGGGTACTAAACATTGTATCACAGGGATACAGATTCCATTTCCACACTCTGCCAGTGACAAATGGTTGGCCAGATCTGCCAAAAAATCAATGGGCAGAGACACAGAAACGGGTTACGTCCCTCATGGATATGGGGGCCATTCAAACAGTACCAGAACAGGAAAAAGGACAAGGTTTTTCCTCAAGACTGTTCTTGGTACCCAGAAAGGACAAGGCCTGGCGGCCAGTACTGGATTTATCGATGCTGAATACATACCTGGACATTCCAAAATGCAAAATGCTCACTTTGCAGTAGCTTCTGCCCATGCTGGGCAAGAATGCTTGGCTGGTGACTATAGACCTAAAACCTGCATGTCCCAATAAGACAGTCGTGCAGAAGATACCTCAGATTCAAGGCTGGCTTAATGCATTGCCAATTGTCTGCACTGCCCTTTGGCTTATCTACTGCACCCAGGGTCTTTACAAAGTGCCTGGCACCAGTAATTGCATTTTGCAGGCAAAGAAGTATACAAATATATCCTTACTTGGATGACTGTCTCATTCAAGCAGAGAACAAGGACATTCTTCTATGGCACCTGGCGTTTGTGAAAAGGCTTCTAACATGCCTAGGGTACACAATAAATGAAAAGAAATCACAACTGGTACCCTCTCAAAAGATAACATTCCTGGGTGCAAGCTTGAATACAACTGCCCAGATGGCTTACATCATGCCAGACAAACAAAGGCAACTGACTACTTACTTCAAACTGATGGCAACAAAAACCCAGTCTTCTGCAAGACAAATTCTGCAGACTCTGGGCTTCATGGCATCCCGCATCCTACTAATTCCATATGCAAGACTGCATATGAGGAAACTTCAATGGTATCTAAAAAGTTTATGGAGTCAACATTCACACAGTCTGGAAACAAAGATTCTTCTCATTCCCTACCTGCAACAGGAGTTTCCATGGTGTGCAAAGGCCTGTCACCAAAACATGGGACGGCCCTTCACTCTACCCCCTGCCAGCCAAACCTTAACAGATGCATCAGATTATGCCTGGGGGGCCCACATGGCAGGAAGATGCATTCAGGGCATATGGGCACCAAAACAAATGCATCTACATATCAACCAGCAAGAGATGCTAGCTGTTCAAAATGCCCTAACAGCCTTCAAGGATTTACTTCATCCTGGACAACTACTGATAAAGACGGACAACACCACAGTCATGTGGTATATAAACAAGCAAGGGGGCACACACTCATACCCCCTTTGCAGATTAGCCATGGCACTGTGGGACACAGCTTTGACCTACCAAATACATCTTCAAGCTCAGTTCCTGCCAGGAAAACAAAACACTCTGGCAGACTATTTAAGCAGAAACCTTATGGATCCTCACAAGTGGAAACTAAATCCACAAGTGTTCAGCATGATAACAGAGACATGGGGAGCCCAGATATAGATCTATTTGCCTCTCCTCAAAATTATCAATTTAAAAGATTCTGCACAAGGACTTATCACAGAGAAGCTTGGAAAGTGGGCACCCTATCCTTCAGTTGGAAAAACCTATCCGTTTACGCCTTTCCTCCTCTGCCTCTTCTACCCAAGGTCCTCCTAAAAGTCAGACAAGAGAAGCCAAAGATGATATTAATTGCCCCGGTCTTGCCCTGCCAATACTGGTATCCAATCCTAAGGAACTTGTCTCAATACCCAGCTTGGATCTTGCCTCAAAGACCACAACTACTGTCCCAGCAAAACAATCAGATCCTGCACAATCAACTACAGACCCTGAATCTGGCAGCATGACTAATCATGTAATCATACAAACGACACCTCTCAGTAAAGCTGTGATGGATGTCATTTTGGAAGCCAGAAAGCCTAGCACTAGAAAATCTTATGCTGACAAATGGAAGAGATTCTGTGCTTGGAATCAAGCACAAGGAACTGATACAGCAGAGCCACATATTCCTCAGATATTACAATACTTAACTGAGATGCTTGACAAAGGCCTATCTTTCTCATCAATCAAGATCCATGCCTCTGCCATTTCGGCTCATTACAATACAGAGCCACCAATCTTTTCTCATGCTTTACTAAAGCAGTAATCTTACAGGAGCCAAAAATTTAAGGCCTCCTAGAAAATCACCATTACCTGCATGGAACCTCAATTATGTGTTGGAAAAGCTCACCCTGCCTCCATTTGAACCAGCTGCTACCACCACTGATATAAAGTTCTTATCATGGAAGACCGCTCTGCTACTAGCAATTACTTCAGCAAGAAGAGTTACAGAGCTACAGGCCCTCATGGCTGTAGAGCCTTTTATCCTATTTTACCCAGAGAGGGTGTCTTTGAGGACAAATCCTACTTTTATGCCTAAGGTGGTTTCCAGTGTGGCACTTAACCAAACAATTCATCTGCCAACTTTTTATCCAAATCCACAGAACAAAGGGGAGAGAATTTTGCATTCCTTGGACGTACACAGACAGCTAAGATTCTACTTGAGCAGGACTAAAGCTCTAAGAAAAACTGAACAATTACTAGTGTCATATGCTGCAGGATCAGAAGGAAAGGGTATTTCAAAGCAGACAATTTCAAAGTAGATAAGCCACTGCATCCTTTTCTGCTACTTACACCATGGTAAACCTATGCCCAAGGGCATTAGGTCTCATTCCACCAAAGCTGCAGCTACTTCAGCAGCCTTTCTCAGAGGAGTACCAACCAAAGACATTCTAGAGGCTGCTACTTGGAGTTCTGTTCACACTTTTACAAAGCATTACCATTTGCCTCTCTACTCTAAGTCCAGGGCAGGCTTTGCCACTGCAGTGCTGCAGGGCCTTATAGCCACACCTAATGCTATTTAGCTCCAGCCTTCCAACCATAGCTTTGGGATTCTACCCAAATGTAAAGACTGCAACAGTGAAACATGAAGAACATAGTACAGTTGTGTACACTTACCATAAATGTAGATGTTCGAGTGTATTCACTGTTGCAGTCCAGGTTTCCCTCCTGCCATTCTACAGTTTATCTTTCCTTCTCTATCTTCTACAACCTATGTGGTATATTTGCTTATAGATGAAGGTAAATTTTATATTGATGCATATATGTGTGTGTGTGTATATATATATATATATATATATATATATATATATATATATATATATATATATATATATATATAGTATTGCTACCTTTTTGGGGGCACCTGACATCGGGGGCAAGAAAAACTAAAGAAAATGGTGTCGGCTGCATGTTTTATACCCCTGACGACCTGACGTCATGGAAGAGAAGACAGCAACCGACACAGGATCCAAGACTTTGGAGTTCAGGCCGACTGAGGGCAACTTGCCAGCAGATTACCCAAATGTAATGACTGCAACAGTGAATAAACTCGAACATCTACATTTATGGTAAGTGTACACAACTGTACTTTATGTACACTATGCACTCTTCCTGATACATGTCTCTCAAGTGTCACGCTGTCATGGCTAGTGATCACTGTTACCAATAACCTTGGACATAGATATAAATCCAGTAGAAGTATGCCATTAGCACACTCACACAACATCAGTGCAGGGTACACCTTGTTAGTCATATATGTAACCTTGACATGTATGAGTCCCCTTTACTCATGTACCTAGAGTTGTCACAGCCTGCCCCATAACATTCCAAGTCGACAGGATTAACAAGTATTTATGTACTACAGTAGCTATAGGCCTCAGGTAGATGTAAAGTGAGGGCAGACCTGTAGAGTATTGAGCAGTACTGTTGTGAAAAATATAAGCCTATGCAGTTGATAATGGACTTTTTTTCTCCCCCCCCACCCCTTATCTGCATCAATAATTATTATTCATGTACTTACGGGTATGTTGTTCTCAAAACCTAATGTTTTGGGGGCATGTGGCCCTCCGATTCCCAACCACCCACCCCATCCAAGGGGTTTACCCCTTCATGTGTCATACATCTCCCCTGTCTGCTGTCTTGTCTGTCTGCAAAAACAACCTCTCCTATCCAACTTACCTCCCCAAATGTACCTACAGCTCTTACCCAACATCCCACTTTCGCCTTAAAAAAATAAAGGGGGAGGGGCATTTGTCCCCATTAAAAAAAACTTGTCCCATACATAGCTCTCCATTTTGCCTGCACATACACTGACATTAATCAATTTACCCTTGAATTAATCAACTAATGTGTTGTCGCCCACACCCCTCCCTGTGGGGTGTGAGGTTCTAAATTCCAAATTGACCACATCATTCACAGTGTTGCTGCAGAAGAACTGTAGAGCTATGGTCCTTTCCTACACCTGTCCTGCACATCCCTAGCTGCTTTCATAATGTTTTTCCCCCTGCTTGCCCCCATTTCACCACTTTCCTATCACCCCTTTTTCCTTTTCTTTTTTTGGAATTAGCACAGGTTTAAGCGAAAATAAGTGGCGCTATGCAAAGCTAAGCAGGACTAAGTGCCACTTGGCATCTCTTAACAACACGCAAAACCGCGCAAACCTGCTTAAAACTGCTTTAATCACTTCATCTCATTCAGCCACTGTTCTGCCCAGCAACAAAATAACCAACCCTGCCAGGTCTCAAACTCAGGACTGTGTGCACTAGAGTCGAGCAGTGTACCACTACACCAAATCAACTGTGAGAATGACTAATGCTTTTGTAAATATATCATGCATTACAGTCATTTAACATTAGGGAAAAAAGACATCCCTGCCAAGTCTCGAACCAGGGACCCTGTGCACTAAAGTCAGAAAAACACACCAGTAAGCCAAACCAGCTGTGAGAATTACTAATGCTTTTGTAAATATATCATGCATTACCGTCATTTAACATTAGAGAAAAAAAGACATCCCTGCCAAGTCTCCAACCCAGGACCCTGCGGACTTGGGTCAGAGCAGTGTACCACTACACCAAATCAGATGTGAGATTTAGTAATGCTTTTGTAAATAAAGAACAAAACCAGCCCAGCAAGTCAGGACCCAAAATCCAGCAGCAAATGATAAATCCAAAAGAATAGTAGTAGCCAAGTCGAATCAGTGTAAGTTAGCAGACTTTAATAAAAAACTTGAATAAAAACAGCCAATACACCAAGCGCTTTCACCAGAGTATTATCAGGCTTTATCAAGGCAAAAAATAAGAGCACACCAGAACTCTTCGTTAAATAATCCCATTATGTCACATGATACATATAAATCACGTGATGTGATTAATTAATCTAGAAATGTGTAGGTTTAAAGTCGTACAACACAATGTAATTTATGTATTAAGTCCCATAGTCATAGTAACGCTGAATAGCGTCCTCGTAGAAAATACAACACTAAAAAATAGGTGACAAAATATTGTGTTGTCTATATTAAGACGTACAAAAACCCAACCTGGTAAAATAAAATGAAATATACTTGTGTAAATAATCATACATAATACAACCATAGATCTTATATCAACAATTTATAGGTAAACTTGTGTTGCTTAAAATGCATAGTTGGTAACATTAACATAAACCAGAAAAGATAGAAATACTGCTAAAATCTTACTAAATGTGTAGATATTAAAAGATACTCAAAACTGGAACTCCAAGTTAAAATACCTAAATAACAATAAACAATAAACGAATAGTAATTCGCAGGAGAGGCCATGTGACACCCCTATTCAGGTGGTGTGTGTATAAAAAAATAATAATAGTTAGAAAAATGCTACAAGCGCGCTTTTCTTAATTTTAAAATGCTCGTAATATTAATATTGTCATTTAAACCTGGAAACTTACTAGAGTTCAACTTCAGTTGCCAGTATAATTCTCGATACTCTAGTGTAGTTTCCCAACTACCCCCTCTAATATCCGGTGAGACTTGTTCCAATACAGCAAACTTAACCTTCATTTTCTCACATGTTAAGGAGTGTTTGTAAAAAGCGTTACTCTCCTTGTGTTTAACAATGTCATTAAAGTGTTCATAAACCCTTCTTAAAAAATGCTCAGTTTTACCTACGTAAAAACTGTCACATACTATACATAACCCTAGGTATACCACTCCTTTGGCCCCACAGGTGTTGGTACCTTTTTGGAGTTAATTTAAAATTCCTTGAAGGGATACAAATTTGATCCTGGTTAGACATGGCGTGACATTGTTTACAATTTTACAATTCCCACATGAGTATGTACCATGTTTCCTTTCATTCCTATAAGACTCTAATCCTTGTTTAGTTTCAAAAAGTTCTTTCAAATTCTGGTCCCTCTTTCTAACAAAATGTGGTCTAGAAGGTATGAACCCTTTAATTTCATCATGAAGACTAAGAATTGGCCAATATTTGAGTATAATGCCCTCAATCTCATCTGTATTCGTTGAGAAAGTGTAAATGAAGTTACTTTTATCCTCCCTTACACTCTAGTTCTCTGTGTGTCGTGGAATGGTTAACCCTCTCCCTAACAGAGGGGGGTATGTACTGTCCCTTTTATGGCTAATCTCTTGTACCAGTTCTTCAGTCAACTTAACCGGGTAACCTTTCTCTAAAAAGAAACCCTTGAGAGTGTCAACTTCGTTGGTAAAATCTCCCAATGTACTAGACATTCTGGAAGCCTGAATCAGTTGTCCCTTAACAATACCCTTCTTCTGAAAATACGGGTGTCCACTATTAAAATGCAAGTAGGAATTAGAAAATGAGCTCTTTCTGTACAATCTAGATTAAAAGCATTGATTAATATAATACTTGACAATGGTGACATCCAAGTAATGTAATTCATCTTTGTCTATTTTGTGTGTAAATTTCAAAAACGGTGTTGTGTTGTTAATGTATTGTAAAAATTCCAAAAGGTCGCCCTCTCTCCCTTTCCACAAAATGCAGATATCGTCCAAGTACCTTCTCTAATGTAAAATGTCCGGGTACCATTGGCTGGAGAAAATAAATTTCTTTTCCCAAAAGTACAACACAATATTAGCATAAAGTGAAGCACATGAAGCTCCCATAGCCACCCCTTTTCTTTGACGATAAAATTCCCCATTAAAGTGAATGAAGTTGTTCTGTAAGACTACTTCCATAAATTCTAGTATGAGGTTAATAGCTGAGGCATTATGACCTGTCTCTGAGGTCATAATGTAACCAAACCATTCTAGTCCCTTTTCATGGGGAATACTCAGGAAGAGCTCAACCACGTCCACCATGACCATCAAAATTTGTGGGCTAAATAAATTCTGATCAATGCCCCTCAAAAAATCCCAAGAATCCTTGCAAATGTGGACTATTGTAGCCAAAAATGGTTTAAGAGTAAGGTCTATGAATTTAGCCAGAGGTTCCGTAATACTACCCGCCCCTGCGACAATTGGTTGAAAATGTTATGGTTCAAGTGCTTTGTGTGCTTTGGGGATGCTGAAGATCTGGGCAATTTTTGGTTTATCTACCAACAAATAGTTGTAGAGTTGTTCATTAATAACATTCTGTAAAAGGTGATCAAAAAGCTGAAAATTAATTTTTGCGTAAGCAATGTTAATTTAATTTCTGGATACTAGTTCATATTGATCCAGATCTTGTAACATGCTATGAATGTAAGCCTCGTAATCTACCGTGTACATCGACTGCTCCCCCTCCTTTATCGGGCTTCATAACCCTAACTCTTTCTTGCTTCAGTTGTTTGATCAGTGCTATCTCCTTATCATTCAAATTATTTGGAGACCTGCCACAATTGTGTTGTACCATTTTTCTAAGATCCCTTTCTACAAGCTCTTCATATACCTTCAGGGAGGGTTGAGTGGGGGGATTGAAGGTACTCTTCCTTGTTAGTTCACTACTCTTACTTTTCTGCCCTTTAAAGTGTAAATTTAGACTTAAATTCCTCAAGAACAGTTTTAAATCTATCAATGTATCCGGTAGAAAGGAGGGTCTGGAAAGGACAAACTGGAAACCTTTAGAAAATAGATCAAAGAACTCTTCAGTTAGTTTGATTTCCATAAAATTGTAAATCGTAAAATTGTTGCTCCTCCAAATTACTTGCTTATTACCTGCTAAAAATGTTTCATGAGCCAGACCCACATCAGATAGAAAATTTCTTACTTCTGAGGTTGGTTCCAGTTGTTTCGTTGGTACCTCCGCCCCCCCCTAGGGGGATACTGAAAATCCCGTGCAGATTGTTTTCTCCCCTTCTCCGCAATTCTTTCACTTCTCCTTAAAACCCCCAGACTTACATTACCGTGATCATCGTGGTTAATGTTATCATTTTCATTAGGAAAAACACTATCAGGGTTATTAGCTCCCCATTTCCTTAAATTCGGAAGTGGAAAAGGTCTACCTTCATGGTATTCTACCAAGTCACACTCTAATTTCCTAATTTTATGATTTAGTACTCTCAAGCAGTGTTGATAAACCTCATCAAAAATTCTTTCTTATTCAATTTTAGTACTTGTAAACTTATCACTAGTCAACCTATTGTTCAAAACATTTAATTCATTTAGTAACTTGTCTGCTTTCTTTTCATAATCCATAATCATACAGTTTAACATTTCCAGACCAGCTTTGTTAAAAATTTCACAGAGTTGGTCATGTAACACTGAACCCAACTGTACATTGTTCGGGAACTTAAAAAAGCGTAAACCTTTTGGGACAAGTTGTACATGAAAACATTCTCTCAGATAATCAGTTTCCAGTTGATTATTCTTATAAACATACAATTTATCTTTAAAGTCACTAAGCAAAATCTCAATGTTCAAATCCAAGTCGTTGTTTACAGTACCTGGTTTAAAAAGAAATTGTTTGGTAGTCCATGCCCCAAAGTCAAAATTCCTCAAGTCATGAGTGTTTGGATTAGCGTTAACCACGTTTGTTCTTGTTTGAGCCTTCTGTCCGTTAGTGAAAATATTGGTATTAAGTCCGTTGGTAAGTACTTTTGCGTTGGGAGGAGGCAGAGTTGGAGTGACGCATCTCTTAGACATATCCACTAACTGCAGTTGGTTACCCGGTATATCTACACCCAAAACAGCATTCCGTTCATTAATGCTGTTAGTGAGTTGGGTGAGTAGATTTAAAATTTGGTTGAATTCACCTCGAGTAACCAGTGTCGTGTCTGGTTCATCCCTCAGTAGGGCAGGCGTTTCTGCTAAACTGCCGGGTTCCGTTCCTTCTGCCGTGGCCACAATCAACCAATAATAAAGAAGGTAGCACGTGAATAAACCAAGAACAAAACCAGCCCGGCAAGTCAGGACCCAAAATCCAGCCGCAGATGGTAAATCCAAAAGAATAGCAGTAGCCAAGTCGAATCAGTGTAAGTTAGCAGACTTTAATAAAAAACTTGAATAAAAACAGCCAATACACCAAACACTTTCACCCGAGTATTATCGGGCTTTATCAAAGTAAAAAATAAGAGCACACCAGAACTCTTCGTTAAATAATGCCATTATGTCACATGATAAATATAAATTGTAAATATATTATACATTACAGTTGTGTAACATTAGGGAAAAAAGTCATCACTGCATGTCTTGAACCCAGGTCCCTGTGCACCAGAGTCAGAGCAATGCACCACTAAGCCAAATCAGCTGTGAGAATTAGTAATGTTTTTGTGAATATATCATGCATTACAGTCATGTAACATTAGGGAAAAAAGACAAAGCTGCCAAGTCTGGAACACAGAACCTTCTGAACCATAGTCACAGAAACACACCAGTACACCAAATCACCTCTGGGGAATTACTGATGCATTTGTAAATATATCATGCACTACAGGGATGTAACTTTAGGGGAAAAAAGACATTGCTAACAAATTTTGAACCCAGAACCATTTGAACTACAGTCAGGGCAACATGCCAGTAAGCCAACTGATCACTGGAGTATAACAACTATTTTTACAAAGATATCCTGATTGCCAGTCACACACTACTCCTATATATACTGGCCCAAATCACAGTGTACTTGGCCTCTTATGCAGACACAGAACCAGTGCACAGACAAGTAAATGCTGTTGAATGTACGGGAGGCCTACTATATCAGGTAGTGCTGACAACTGCACAGACTGTTGCTGAATGTCCACAGTTGTGCCCCCTATTTATGGCAGTGTCCTCATAAAACCTACTCTGTGTGCTCACATACTGGCAAGGCAGTGCAGATTGGGGTTATAAAAGCATGACAGACAGCTTAGTGTCACACCTCATACCCATCAGAACACACATGTCAATACTAATCCTGTGTTACACACTGTGTGCATGCATGCATGTCTTACAAATATACCTGCCATTATAATGACTTGGTAGCCCCATCTGTTACAGTTCTAGCATCTGTCCCATCTAGACAACCACAGTCCTGGCCCACAGCTCGGTGTGTGGCTTGACAACTACATGCATATCAGTACAACATAAGTAATGGAGCCTTGCAATGTCCAGCAAAACTGGTTGCTCCTACTGCATTCACTGCCACCCACAATAGCACATTAAAGGCCTGCAGAGTGGGACACATTTCACAATTATGAATATGTGTTCTAAATATTGCCTAACACACTCTGGATGGCACTATTGTGTAACATATGCACCACAGGCACATGCCTCACTTGGACTGTTGTGGGTACCCTCAACCAGGCCATGCTGTGACACAACAGCTGACACCGCACCCTCACTGACAGTAACAGCTTGCTCTCCCCCAATGTCTTCACAATCCATAGTCTGACTCCTGGCCAGAATGCAACAGCTATGGCCTGCTACATATGCAGCAGTATGTCCAGCTACTTGCTACAGACCTAATGTTGCTCCCAAACACCTAGAGCAGGGCATTCACACAACACCCAAACATAAAGGGTTGGTGGGGGGGGGATTTTGAGGTTTTAAGGGACATGTCTCAGTCTGCCCCTACAAACATACACAGCTGATGGACCAGCATCAGCTGTAGCAGCATGCACAGTCTGATAGAAAAGGATCTATGACACAAACATCTGCCTGCCTCCTTAATCACTCCAGCACACATTTACACAGTACACTACAACAGAATCTAAAAGTCTGTTAACAATGGCTAGACATACATACCTCTAAACTGTGCAGATTTCTACAGAATGTCCAGATTTCTGGCTCATATTTTGGCCTGTTCCTCATAACATTTGTGATTTTCTGCCAAATGACTGGGATGATGTGAGGAATGAAGTCACTAAGTGATGATATACATTTGAGTTTCAGACTTCAAATCCTTCAGAAAAATGTATGTCAAAACAAACCCTGTTACTCTAGCAAATTTCTTAAGTTTATAAGAGCAATAGTTAAAATCTGTCCCTGTTTTTGGCCCTTTGTCCCCCCATTTTGTCGGGTTTTGTCCAGATTTCTTGTGCTAAGAGATTGAGAGGTATGCAGACATAGCATGCAAAGCTGTGGACATAACACATCAATCCAAACAGTGGACAGTATTTCCACCTACCTTCTGTGGTGCTGTAGCTCCCACACCTCAATAATGTCCTCCTCACAGGCAAGGAAGAGGGACAAGGCCCACATGAAGGCCTTATTTATAGCACTGTGTTGCTATACCATTGGCTAATGGAAAGGCAACACAGCTGTTCTTGATGCAATTAGCAAGTGGGAGACACAGATTGGTGCACATGCCATCACCTATTCATGAACATTACCTACAAAAGGCAAGCTGCTGCCTCTGCTAAACAGGTCTGACACTTTCTTCATGAAGACAGAGTGTGATTCTTTAGAACACTACTTGTGGATTTCTTCTGACAAAAGAGTACAACACTATACCAGGTATGTCATACAGTTAAGCACGTAATGGAGTGCAGATGGAGGGATGCAGTCATGGGGAGTAGGAATTTAAACAATAGGTCTCAACAACACTTCCTGGACTGATATGCTGCTGTTAGTCTTCTGTCCAGCACCTACGGCCATCCCTGATGGCTCTGTCTGCAGTGACATAGATCACAGCTCTCGCCCCTGAGTCACCCCAGCAAGGGTCAGTTCACATATGAATTACTGCTGGATTGTCTGCTGTACGATACTGACTGTGACACTGCCAGACCAGCTAACTGGGATGTTGTAAATAATCATATATCATTTGTGAATATTACTATGATACATATGTTTGTCTTACAAATGTAAGAGACCTATATATGTTTTGTGGGTATTAAACAACTGGTGCAGAAGTGTGTGGTGAACTGTATGTTATGTACTGAGCTCATACCTCTCAACTGTACAGAGTTTTGTAGACTGACCACATGTTTGCCTCATATTTGTAGTCATTTACTCATACATTTATGTTTTGTCTAGCAAATCATTAAAGACTGAAGTCATAAAATAATGGCACACATTTGAATGTCAGATGTCATATCCTTCAGAAAATTCATGCAAATGCAAAACCTGCTGTTCTGTCAACTGTGTGTGTAAGAGCAATATTTATAAAGTGTCACTATTTGTTTTTACCTTTGTCCCCCATTTATTTGTGCCTCTGTCCAGATGTCTTGCTCTAAGAGGTTGAGAGGTTTGGCTGAGCTTCAAGAGTGTAACCGCAGTATACTGTACTGACAAACAACAGAAATGTGTGTAAATTATTGCCTGTGCAAATATATGTATTAATAGTAGAAGCTGGAAGCCTCAAACATACATAAGTTGCAAAACTTAAAGTAAATAAGCTGAACTTGTTTTACTAATGTATCTCAGTTTCAGTGCAGAAAGCAGACATAAATGTCTACAGCTGGAGTCTTTGTATTGCCTTTAAACATAAATAATTACTAGGTTGAAAATATAAAAGTGTTTAACTGTGTTATGATTTCCAGTTCTACACAACACATCAGACGCATATGAACTTCTGATGCAGAGAAGTTAAAATGTATGTTAGTTGCTGTTAGCCTGGGAACTGAACACAGGTGACAAACAGTGATGTAATCTGAGCTAACCCTGCATTAATGTTGATTATTACTTTCATACCTGTCAAAGAGAAAGAACTTTGCATGTTGGATGTGTCTTTGTAACTGACAACATCCACTCATCTGCATTTGCCTTGCTAATAGTAAGGAACTAGGGAAATGTAAATACATTTACATATAGATGGGAATATAGTAAATCTGTCTGATGTTTGTGTGGTCTGTATTGCTTATCACTCATCTCTGCATTTCATTTGATTTGAAGCTCTTTATTTAAGGTTTGATCACTTCTATTTTGTACCTTATTTTAGTATTACATTTGTTTAGTTTTAAGTTTTCTGTTCTGTTGGAGTTTTAAGAATTCTTGGCTAGGGTCAGTTAAAAATAGTTACCAAAGAATTCCTTTCGCCCAGTCCGTGTTGTGTTCTTGCATTTGGTGGCGTTTGCGTTGCACGCCCCTACTATAACTCTCATTTTGGATACTCCTCCCAGTCCCGTCTTATCAGCTTATTCTACTGAATAGACAGAGATCATTTGGGAAGCCCCCCCCTTTAGTTTCCCAACCCTAAATTATCATGTTTCATCCTTTCCCACTTAACCTAAAGGAAAAATAATTTTACTGTATTTGTGTTTCTTCCTACTTTATTACTTTATTTTGCTGTTGCTGCCTGTTCTTAAAAGTACTCAATTGCACTTATTCTGCTGCATTTATAACTGATTGTTAGTAGCCTGATTAAATTGTAACTGTTATTCTAAGCCTTTTGGTTTAAGCACTTGGGCATCAGGCCAGTTGATTTACATTAAGAAGGTTTGTGGTCTGCACTGTTGTGGTAGGAGAAGTAGCTTACATCCTTCTAAGTTGAGATTTGCTGGTTAAGGACTTGGTGTCTGTTATTCTAAAAGTGACTTATTTCTGGTTTAAACACCTGGTCTTCAGGACAGTTATTTTACATTCATAAAGTTTGTGGTCTGCACTCATGTGTTAGGAGAGGGCAGATTCTGCCCTTCTGAGCTGGGAATTGCTGATTAAAGGCTTATTGTGCCTGTTTATTTGAACTGTGTCTTTCTGAAATTGGTGTGCCTTGTTTGCTCTAGCATAGACTAGATTCAGACCTACTGAATCTAGCTTTGTTTGTATAATTTGAGTACTAATCCAGGATTTTTTTGGAGAGGGTTCCCCTGCACCCTAGTGGCAAGTGTGTGCAGTTAGAACTTGTCTGATTGAATACTGCTGGGACAGGGCTCAGTTTTGAACTTTTTTATAGGTTAATTTGTTTAAATCAGTTTGTTCTTGTTTGCTACTGTTATATTTAAGTGTGTATCTGTTCTCTTTTGTTAAACTGACCTAAACAGTTTAAATATCTTTAGCATAGTCTGGTTACAGGTTTTGCTGTATTCATATATGCTTGTGTGATTCATGTGTTTCCTTCTATGCAATCTTCTGTTAGCCAGGGCCTGCCTGCACTTACTGGGAGTAAGTGAATTGGTTGGAACTGGTCTTGCATAGGGTGTTGAGCTAAGAGCTTAGGGATAAGGGTTGATTTGTCAGTTCCAGTGTTTCTATTTTACCTTTGTTTTTGTGATATTTAAATCCAGCATTTGTGTGGGTTTGTGCTTGTTTGCCGCACCACCACTGTGCTGTTTTTATCCTTTGCAAAGTATCTCAGTTGCATTTTCTTCCCTTACCAGCACTCTTGCGTGAGTGAGGCCCTTTCCTGCAGCTACTGTATGGATTTTATTCAGCCATACTCACACCCATAGGCACTCTCCACGGATAGTACTGACTCTACTATCCCTGACCTCTCTTCCACATATTCCGATAACCATGGTCGGAAAAGTTCCTGTGGTTTCTCCTGCTAGTCTGGTTGATATAGGCATCCTAAGACAGTGTAGCAACTGCCTTATGTACACAGACAATCCTCTACTACTACTACCTACGAACACAATATGTGAGAGATGCAATCATATTAAGAACCTTGCTGTCAGTCACAGGTCAGTACAAGATTGACAGACCACGATGCTTTTCTAAAGATGGCCTTCATCTGTCTACCCTGGGCTTTAGACAAAGGCTCTTGCCTCCCCCATTTGTGCCTTTTTAGGCAAAGTCATGAGCACAAAGTTATCAACATGGAAAATTCTTATAAACTAAATTTAAAGGTCATGCTGCTAAATGCTAGGAGTCTTGGCATGAAACTGCACTCATTGCAAGCATTCCTTGTCCTGGAGGATGCTGACATTTGTGCAGTCACTGAAACCTGGTTCAAAGCTGTGGAGAGCACCCCAGCTGTACCAGGTTACTTATCCTACCATACTTTCAGACCCCCAAGCAGAGGGCTACAAAGCCAAAGGAGGTGGAGTTTCAATATTTATCAAAGATGTACACACCTCTAGGCAGTTCAAACAGTATGATGCACAGGAGACACAAAGTGCAGATAACTGTTGACAAAACACCTATTCAAATCATAGCTAGTTACAGACCCCTGACCATGATTCAGTACACACACTCCACCTATCTGTAATTACTTGAATCCATCAAAATTTAACCCTCTTCCCTGATCCTGGGTGACTTAACTACCAACCATAGAGTGCAAGACCTATTCTAGCCCAAACATGAATGGCCAGAAATTCCTCAACTTCGTCAGTGGCAATGCATTGGATCAGTTGGCCGACACCCCTACGAGAGGTGAACATATCCTATACCTGGTCCTCACCAACATGAGTAGCCCCTGTAGCACTCCTACAGTGTCATCCTCCTTGGTAAGATCCGACCATAACGTGATCACTTTTGAAGTCACCATCTCCCCTGACTACCCCTTGTCAAGGTCAAACAAAAAATTTCCAAAGCTGACTACAATCTCCTCAGAGCAGGTATAAGCAGCTTCACAGCCACTGTCCCTTCAGTTGGAACTAGCACTAATGTCCAATCCTACACCAAAAAAACTATATGAGCACCTACATAGCTGTATGGACTCAGCAATACCTGACGGAACCAAATCATCTTCCTCAAGAAAGAGTAAACCTATCTGGTGAACAGCAGCAATACACAAACTCTGTAACAGAAATAAATAAATTGCTGTCCAGGGCCAAGATGGAGCAGGTGCCAAGTTGGAAACAATCTTTCCTTTGTCTGAACAAGCAAATAAGGTCACTGGTGAAATCCTCCACAGCTAACTTAGAGTCCAAATTGGCCACATCCACCAAATACAATCACAAGGCCTTCTTCACATATGTCCACAATCTCAAAGGCAACACCCAAATCTGCTCTGAACTGGTGGTCAGTTACACCACATACACAAATGCCATAGATATAACCAACCTGCTGGCAGACAGGTTCGGTGAAAACTTCACTCCCCTGTCCCCCCATCAGTAAACCAGGACATCCCCAGCACCTGCCCCCCACCCCTCATCACCATGGAGCAGGTCCTTAATGCCCACTCAAAGGGAAAAAATAAAGTTTCCATGGGACCTGAAAACATCCCTGGCTGTATCCCTCATGAACTCGGGCATGAGCTCTCAGCTCCATTAGACACCCTATTCAACCACAGCTTGAACACTGGCTTCATCCCAGCTGAATGGAGGACAGCCACTGTCATCCCTCTACACAAAAGTGGAGTGTCCACTGACCCATGCAGTTATAGACCTATCAGCCTAACTAGCCTGATCTGCAAGGCCATGAAATGCATTATCATGAACCTTAGAAACAAGGACATTGGCAACCACCAAATGCTTGACCCCACACAGTTTGTTTTTGTCAAAGGGAGATCATGCCTGTTAAACTTGTTTGACTTCTTCAAGACGGTCACCAAAGCCATGGACAAGGGGAAGGCAGTGCACAGTGCCTACCTTGACCTAGCCAAAGCCTTTGACACTATTCCCCACTTGGGCAAAATACATAAACCCTCCCAGCTAGACATCAACCCGTATGTTACCAGATGGGTAGCTAACTGGCTCACTGATAGAACCCACTCAGTCAAAGTAGGGGAAGCTACCTCTAGTAGTAGACACATAATGAGCAGTATACCCCAAGGATCAGTTTTGGGGCCTTTGCGTTTTGGCATATACATTTCTGAGTTGCAAGCCAAAACCAGTGGCCTGTGGCTGACCAGGTTTGCAGATGACTGCAAGCTGGGCGCTGTCTTAAATTCCCCTAGTGATGTGAACATCCTCGAAGAGGGCCTTACCCAAACTAATGACTGTTGCCAGAAGCATGGCTTCAAACTGAATGCCAAGACATGCATCATTATCCCCTTTGGGGAAAATGTTATCCCCACTAATCATGACATTAATAACAACATACTAAGCATGCAATCAGTCGTGAGGTACTTGGGCACCTGGGGTGATGGCAACCTGACATTTGACCATCGCGTTGCCTCCATTGTACAGACAGCTTTCTACATGGCCCACCCCATAAATAAGGGTATTTCATCCAGGAACAGGGAGGTCTTAACATCCCTGTACTCCTCCCTTATCAGACCCATTATCGAGTACAGTGCTCTCTTCGGCATGTACCTTGCCAAGCACATGCAGCAGTTGGAGAGACCACAGAGGTTCCTGACCAGGAAAATCCAGGGTCTCAAACACCTATCTTATACAGATAGGCTAAACGACCTGTCCCTCTATGTAGTTTCCTGCAGACGTCTCAGAGGTGACCTGTGCCTGGCATACAAGGCCATTTCTGACACAGCCCTGATGGAGTTGCTGCATATCCATAAGACAAACTCTACTCGTGCAATCTGAAAGGAAGACCTTAACCTCATCTGTGACATGAATAGCACTTGTTGGCAGGATAGAGTTGTGTCCCGAATACTCCCCTGTCTGTGGAATGGACTCCCTCTCCATGTCAAGCAGAGTACCTCTCTAGCCCTCTTTAAGAGGATCCTGGATGACTGGATGGGAAACAGAAAATACACCCCAGGGATCCCACCTGTCTCCCTCCTGGACAGGGAAAGCAGGTGCTGACTTTGAAGCAACATGGGCGAAATTCTTGGCTAGGCTTGTAAGGGCCTCTGGGCCAATAGGCTAGTATCATCCTATGAACCTATTACTGTAGATGTTTGCTGTATTTATTTCAGGCTGTCTTGAAATGTTGTCTTAAATTATTCTGTATGAGTCTGAACTCTGTAGTTACTGTATTGATTGAGTATTGTCTTGTTCCTTTATTAGTCATTATTAAATATAGTTAAACCTTGTAATTGTCTCTGGTCTGTACAGAACTAAGTAAGCTCTTAGAATACTTGCATACATATTTGGTGACATTGTATAGCTGACTCCAATAGCCTTGGTCTTGGTCACACTTACCATTTGGATGATAGGCACATCACACAGTAGGATTCGTCACCCTTTCGTAAGGGCCTTACAGTAGCTGATAAAGAGCTGGATTGTGGCAGTCAGAACTACCTTTAAGTCTGGGCAGAAGAAGCCATAGCTAGTAAACCTTTGCCAGCTTTTCTCAGGACTGTGTGTGCGCGCGCGCATGTGTGTGTGAGATTTATAAATAAAATCTCAAAGTGTGTTTGTCACCTACTTGGGCAGGGACAGGAAGCACTGGTCGGACAGAGAGGGTTATTGAGGTTCTGGCTTGACCGCTGTTTTGATATGTTAACAGTATAGCTGTGCCACTGGGGAGTCTTATTTGGGATCTAGAGAGAGAGGGAGAAACTAGCCACATACTGACTGTGATCTCTGTGTGCTCTGGAGGGTACTTGTACTGTACTGTGTGTGTACTTGTCATCCCCTCATTATGTACGTCCCTCACTGGTGCTAGTGGTGAGGACTGCGGCTCCTTGATTACTGGGCCAACGCAGGGGCATCACAGTGACAGTGCCTACTGGTGGATACCACTGACATATCACATCATATACCATCATTAAGCCCCACTCAGTCTACCAGTCTCGTATAGGATTATTTCACAGATTGTCCAGGTCACCTTCACCATTACTGACATACACTGGCTAGGTCAGTGTGTATTCCACACCTGTATCTGATTGCCTGACACTTAGGCTAGCATACCTAGTGAGCCCCTGCAGCAGGACAGCAGGTTATAGATAGTAGTAGTGGGGAGATGCTGGCTGTGGCTCAACAGCAGTGCATATATACTGAGCAATACAATGTAAGGGAAAGGATACAGTACCAGATATTCATGTACCATTACTGTAGCCCCAGGGGTCTGGCATGTCACAGACACATTGCCCAAACTCTGTGGACAACCATGATGTATTGTCCAACTGGTGTCCAGAAATACACATTTGTCTGGCAGGAGGGGTCTACATCTATCAGGCATATGTACACATTCCTCAAACACCTGGGTACTGCAGATGTCAGACACTTACGAGGAGGTCACCCTGCAACATATATGTACTGCTCTGTGTTATGATGCATCTCAGATGTTCCAGGGATGTCCACATGCACCTATATTAGCACTCACCTATTTATGGGTTGTAGGCTGGATGACATGGTACTGTAACGTTGTCCATAGGGGACACCCAGCAGTTGATGGCAGTGATGTGTGTGGACACATAACACAGCCTGTCACAGCAGTCAGGCCATTTCTGGTACCATATGAGGTTACTAGACTGGCCCTGAGCAGCCATATGCCTAGGCCACATGTTGGCCCATGTGTGTAGAAGGCAGCAGCTGATGTCCCCATCCAACAGGGGCATAGGTGGTATCCCAAGGGTTATGTGCTGTTAACCACCCAGTTGACCAGGTTACACCTGCAAAGGTGTAGGTAGCTACCCTGCCAAATGTAGACAGGGTGCCCATTCTGCTGCAGGGTGATTGTGTGGGACACACATCCGAGCTGCCAACAAGGCCAGTTCAGGTCACGCAACAGGTGGAGGTTGTGTGTGTGTGTTTTAACAGAGTGGAGCATGACTTGCACTTGTGCAGCAGTCTCAGCAATGTGGAGTCCGTGATTGCCTGGCATGTCAGAGTGTAGTCACTCCTGAGGGGAGTGTATATGAAACCAGGTAGAAGGTTGGCCTTTATAGCCTATAGGTGTACAGTAGATGTTTGATGGCCTGCTATTCCCTGGTGGAGAACCTCTGTGACATCCCTAGCTGCTCCATATGCTGTGTGATGTGTATGACTAACAAAAAATTATGCACATTAATGGTTCTCACTGGGGGGAATGTGAAACATCAGGATTAGGGGGCAGCGCTTGCTGTAATGCCAGTATGTTGCTGATAGCCATGCACAGACTGTGCTGATAGATGGCAAGGGTATGATGTGGGTGCTAGCGGTGGATAGTGCTGGCAAAAGTGGATGTGTAGGGTCTGTACAAGTGTATGCGGTCCTGTGATGGGTTCCCCTGTTCATGTCTTTCAGGTGGGATATACAGAAGAAGGAACTCGCCCTTCTCAGAAGTGTAGACTGCTGCAATCATTGATGCCCTCAGACTCCGTCACAGGGTACTTTTGGGAAGGAGCCATCAAAACCAGCAGCAGTGCACTGCCCTGTGGGTAGAAGTGGTAGGAAATGTTAACAGTGTGGGCCACTGGGACAGGAGCTACGAACAGGACCAACACCATGCCACAGACCTCATCTACAATGCATGGCAAAGGGCTGCAGCTGTGACCAGGGACCATGCTGGCACAGGTGGAGGGCCTGCTGCTCAAGCACCACTCTCAGCCACTGAGGAGTTTCTTGCAAACTTTGGTTCAGCCACGCATCCCAGGAAACCATGGCTACATATGTCGTGTAGGTGGCTGGCACAGATTCTACAGCTGAGGAGCATCCAGGTAAGGCCCCAGTGGTCATCGCATTAATACTGTAGCATTCATAGTGGCAGCCTTTGCATACCTATATGCATATGTCAGGTCAGTCTGCATTTGTGAGTGGGGATTTGTAATGCATGTATTGTGAATGTCAGCAGTCTGGATATTATCACAGCTAGTAGTGTACATGTTTATAAATGCACAGACTGTCCTGTACCACTGCCATATGTGTGTGTGCTGACAGTAACTCTCCCCCACAACTCCATAGGTCCCTCTAGTGTGGCTGGGGAACATCAATCTGAAGCCGGTGAGTGTGGAACTGTCATGTTGTGGCTTATCTATACCCTAGGCATGTTAAGGGCAACCAGTTTTCTATGCACACAACTGTTCTTGGCCATATTACAATATGTGCATATTCACTTGTGGTGGGGTTCACTACATTGCATCACATTGTTCATCACAGGAGCCTATTTGCAGGAGCTGTAACATATTGGCATGTACTTTTGTTTAGGTGTAGCCACTGTGCTGTACAAGGGTACATTAGTAGTGTGTACACGGGTGCACTGTGTGTTAGGTGAAGGTCCATCACATACTCCCACTTCTCACGTATCTCACAGGTGTATAGTAGTAGAAAATTAACTGGACATAGCTGCACTGCATATTGTTGTGGGCCTGTCCAGAGTGTGTCTGTTGTGGCCTGAATGCATGATGTTCTTCATGTTCCACTGTTGCAGTCATCACATTTGGGTTATTTGCTTGCAGGTAGGCCTCAGTCGGCCTGATTATCAAAGTTTTGGGTCCTGCATCGATTGCTGTCTCATTTTCTATGATGTCATGTAGTCAGGGGTATAAAGCATGCAGCCAACGCCATTACATCAATCTTTTTTTGCCGTGCGGTGCCTGAAGCAGAAGCAGTTCGCAAATGCCGATTGGCCGACTCCTGAAATTTCTGTTTTCGAGTTTCAGATCTGAAGTCTTCAATTAAGCTAAGTACCCCATTGGGGATCCTGTTTCTTGCTCTAAAGTGATGTTAGTAAAAGTTAACAATTGTATTTCTTGTGGAAAGCAAATACCTCATAAAGATTTTCATTCGTACTGCATTCCTTGTTTAGGCCCAGGCCACGACGTACCTCGCTGTCTGTTTTGTGCCTTATTGAAACCTCGTACTATTCGTCTTCTGTTCATTTTCGCGTCTAAATATTTTGGTACTCAGTTCAATTATCCAGAAATGGCTTTGGTAAGCCACCCGACTACTGACATTCTGAAACAATGCAAAGATAAAGACAGAGACAGACCGCATAGGTCCAAAGCTGTCGACGATGCTTCTCCTAAGCTAGTCGTCAGTTCACCGGTACTCAGTGAGGCGCTTTCGCAGCCCCTGATACCCGCTACTTCAGATTCACAGGCCTCTACTGAGACCCATTCGGAGTCCGGTATGCTGCGAGATGCTTCTTCGATGGTGGAACCTGCGGATGTCTCTACCTTGGATGGGTCTGGAGCCACTGTGCAGGCACCGGCTTCTGAGGGTGTATTCAGGCCTACTGACTTGCATATTAAACCAATGCCATCTTCTTCTTCAAGGCCTAAAATTCGATCCATGCCCAGAAAACCAATGCCCAGACCACAAGGTCAGGCCCCTATGCCTAAAAAACAAATGATAAGAATGGCTGAAGACCTTATTACTCTAATCAGGGGAAGCCATCCTTCTCCCTCTTAAGAGACCTAGGACTGATTTTTCTTCTGATTCTTCCGATCAAGATTCTGAAATTTCTGTTTTCTCTGATGACTAGAATTTGCCCTGATCTACCTATGAGGATTCTGATGCAGAGGACTCCATTCCCTCTGTGCCCCCCCCCAGAGTATTTCTCTTTTGGTGAAACCTTGCATACTCTTAGGAAGCTTTTCCGCTGGGAAAGCCAGGATTACTCTGACTCCAAAAAGAGGCTTAGGGAATTATTACTCCTGCCTCAACACAGGCCTTTAGCTATCCCTCCTGTACTGGACATTGTAGATGATGCCTTCTCGGAATCTAGCCTGGTCCCTGACACTTCACCTTCTGCTCCCAGAAAACCTGATAGGTATTACAGGGTACCTGACTCTCACAAGTTCCTCTTTAAAAATCCTACTGCGGATCCTAAGACCATTTCACAGGGACCCAAGGGCATTAAGGCTACTACTGCCAAAAATCCTACCCCCTCTGATAGAGATTCCAGGGTACTGGATAGATGGTGGTATGAAAGTATACACTTCTGCAACGTTGGCCATTAGGGCCTTAAACTGCCAGTTTCATATGTTAAAATAGCAGCATATTATTGTCTTGCTTAAACAGAAAATGATGTTGATTCCTGACTGTGCTGAAAATAAAGAATTACAGGATTTAATGCATTCTGCTGAACAAGTTGGAAAACATACTTTGTAATGTGGTTTTGATTCGTTAGAGGCATCTTGCAGGGCTGTTGTCACTGGGTCTGTACTTAAAAGGCATGCTTTGCTTAAGGAGCAATCTTTGCCAGATCATGTTAAAGCTAAATTACTGTATGCTCCCTTAAACCAAGACTGCCTGTTTGGCAACAAAGCAGAAGTAGTACTTAAAAAGATGGAGGAAAAAGCTAAATCTATGCAAACTGTTAAAGATTTCCTGCAAGTACAGCCTCCCAGATTTAGTAGGCATTGGCCCTCTTAGAATTGGTCCTTTCCTGCCTCTTCCAGGCCTTCCTCAGTCCAAACCCAGAACCAGCAGAACACCCAGGCTTCAGTCCCAAGGTACTCACAGGCCTAAGCAGTGGTGGGCTCCCACTTCCAAAGCAGGGAGTAGTAAGACTCCCCCCATGGTAAACTGTCTCAATGACTTAACTTTAAACCTTCCAAGCCCTGCTCAACTGACTGCTCCTTTAGGGGGAAAGATCGCCCTGCATGCAAAAAATTGGGAATTCATTACCCAGGACAAATGGGTTTTAAATATAGTTTCCCAAGGATACAGATTCACTTCCAC
Organism: Protopterus annectens; assembly: GCF_019279795.1. Taxonomy (NCBI): domain Eukaryota; kingdom Metazoa; phylum Chordata; order Ceratodontiformes; family Protopteridae; genus Protopterus; species Protopterus annectens. The sequence continues at coordinate 1,341,397,094 of NC_056728.1, read as the reverse complement.
TCCGTACCAACCCCAAACGGTTGGCCAGACCTACCCCCAAATCAGTGGGCAGAGGCTCAAAAGCAAGTTCTCTCTCTTCTAAGCATCATGGCTATTCAACCTGTCCCAGAAGAAGAAAGGTTTCTACTCAAGACTTTTCCTGGTACCCAGAAAAGACAATTTCTAGCATCCTATCCTGGACCTGTCTATCCTAAACACCTTTTTAGTAATCCCAAAATTCATGATGCTAACTCTTCATCAACTGCTTCCCATGCTGGGCAAAAATGCCTTATTGGCAACACTGGATTTAAAGGAAGCCTACCTGCACATCCCAATAAGGGAATCTTGCAGAAGATACCTACGCTTCAGAGCAGGCTACATGCACAATCAGTTCTCTGCACTGCCCTGTGGCTTATCTACTGTGCCCAGGGTATTCACAAAGTGCCTAGCTCCAGTCATTGCATTTTGCAGGCAAAGAAATATTCAAATATACCCTTACCTGGATGATTGTCTAATTCAGGCAGAAAGCCAGGACATACAATTAAATCATCTGGCATTTGTAAAGAAATTACTAACTTCTCTGGGGTACACCATAAATGAAAATAAATCACATCTTGTACCCTGCCAACAAATTGTATTCCTGGGAGCAAGCTTGAATACAACTTCCCTGATGGCCCACCTCACACCAGAGAAACAAGTTCATTTGACAACCTACTTCAAACTACTGGACACAAAGACCCAGCTATCTGCAAGGAAAATACTGCAAGCCCTGGGGTTCATGGCCTCTTGCATTCTACTAATTCCATATGCAAGACTGCATATGAGGAAACTACAGTGGTATCTAAAAAGCCTATGGTGTCAACATTCTGAGGATCTAGAATCAATGATTCCGATCATACATTGTCTAAAGATAAGAGTTCCTTTGGTGGGAAGAGGCCTGCCACCAAAACAAGGGACTGCCATTCAGTCTACCCCCTGTCACCCAAACCCTAACAACAGATGCATCAGACTATGCATGGGGTGCTCACTTGACAGGGCAGTGCATTCAGGGCAAATGGAACCCAAGTCAAATGCACCTGCATATCAGTCAAAGAAATGTTAGCTGTACAGAATGCTGTACCTTCAAGGACCAAATTCTTCCAGGACAATTATTGGTAAAGACAGACAACACCACTGTTATGTGGTACATAAACAAGCAGGGAGGAACCCACTCATACCTTCTCTGCAGACTAGCCATGGCTCTGTGGAACATAGCCTTGAGCTACCAAGTGCACCTACAAGCTCAATTCCTGCCAGGAAAGCTAAATACACTGGCAGACGACCTAAGCAGAAATCTCATGGACCCACACGAGTGGAAGCTGGAACCAAAGATATTCAACATGTTGAGAAAGAAATGGGGGAGCCCAGAGATAGACCTGTTTGCCTCCCCTCAGAACTACAAATTGGACAAATTCTGCACAAGGACTTCCCACAAACAAGATTGGAAAGTGGATGCCCTGTCCTTCGCCTGAAAAAAACTATCAGTTTATGCCTCTCCCCCTCTGCCTCTCCTCTCCAAAGTGCTAGTAAAGATCAAACATGGCAAACCAAGGACAATACTGATTGCACCAGACTGGCCATGCCAACACTGGCACCCCCTCTTGCACAGTGTATCACTGTTGGCACCTGCCTCAGACCCCTGCCCTGCTTTCCCAGCAGGAGGGCCATATTCTGCAACCACAGCTTCAAACCCTGAACCTTGCAGCCTGGCTAATTACCTGATCTCTCCGTTACCATCCATCAGTAAGCAAGTGATGGAGGTCATTCTGGAGGCAAGGAGGCCTAGTGCTAGAAAATCCTATGCTGAAAATGGAAAAGATTATTTTCCTGGTGCCAAACTCAGGGGATGGGCACAGCAGTGCCCAATTTACCTCACATTTTTCAATACTTAACTGAGATGCTTCACAAGGGCCTTTCCCTTTCTTCCATCAAAATTCATGCCTCAGCCGTTTCAGCACATTACAATACAGAGCCACCCCTCTTCTCTCATCCACTGCTGAAGCAATTCCTCAGAGGGGCCAAAAACTTAAGACCACCCAGGAGAGCCCCTACTCCAGCCTGGGACCTTAACTTTGTATTGGAAAAGCTCACTCTACCTCCCTTTAAGCCAGCTGCAAATGCAGAGTTGAAATTCCTTTCTTGGAAAACAGCCTTCCTTCTAGCCATCACTCCAGCAAGAAGGGTGTCTGAATTACAGGCCCTCATGGCATTGGAGCCTTTCATCATCTTTCATGCGGACAGGGTGTCCCTCAGGCCCAATCCTTCCTTTATGCCCAAGGTGGTATCCAGTGTGGCCCTTAATCAGTCCATTCATTTACCAACCTTCTTTTCTAATTCACAGAACAAAAGGGAAATGAATACTGCACTCGGACAACTTAGATTTTACTTGGACAGGACTAAGCCTCTCAGGAAATCTGAACAGCTGCTGGTTGCATTTGCTGCAGGGGAAGAGGGGAAGGCCATTTCAAAGCAAACCATTTCTAAGTGGATAGATCATTGCATTCATTTCTGCTATAAGCACCATGGAAAACCTACCCCACAGAGGATAAGACCACATTCAACCAGGGCTGCATCGACCTCTACAGCCTTTCTCAGAGGTGTCCCTACCAGGGACATCCTAGAAGCTGCTACCTGGAGTTCTGTACATACCTTCACCAAGCATTACCACTTGCCATTTTTTTCTAAATCTAGAGCTGGCTTTGCCACTGCAGTCTTGCATGGCCTTATAGCTGGTCCTAATGCTATCTAATTACTTCCTCCCATCCTTAGCTTTGGGTATCTACCCAAATGTGATGACTGCAACAGTGAAACATGAAGAACATAGTACAGTTGTGTACACTTAACATAAATGTAGATGTTAGAGCGTATTCACTGTTGCAGTCTTGGTTACCCTCCCTCCAGCCCCCTGACTTCTGTTGACTATACCTCTGTATGTTTATTATGCTTAAAGCTTTCTGGTGTATTTGCTTTTTTGTTGGAGGTGTAATCTTGTATATAATTGCTTCCCATTATGGGGGCACCTGACATATGGGGCAAGAAAACCTGATGTAATGGCATCAGCTGCATGCATTATACCCCTGATGTCATGGAAGATAAGACAGCAACTGATGCAGGACCCAAGACTTTAATAATCAGGCCGACTGGGCTACCTGCAAGCAAATAGCCCAAATGTGATGACTGCAACATTGAATACACTCTAACATCTACATTTATGGTAAGTGTACACAACTGTACTTTGTGCATGGCATCAGTCAGAAGGTGTGGTCTGTATAATGCCTTTGTGGCACCCCACCTGTGTGTGTGTATGTGTATATATATATATATATATATATATATATATATGTGTGTGTGTGGATCAGCAAACATTATAGTGTAGGAAGTAATTTACTTATGTTGTCTTCTCCTCACAGGTGAACATGGGGGATGGGGTCTCTCCTCCTCATAACCTGATGTCAGTGTCTCATCGGACTCTGATGATGATGCTGGTCTCTCTCTCTCTCTCTCTCTCCTTACAAGGAACCTTTTTGGTATTTACTTTCTACTAATGGGGTTATTCCACCATATCCTGGCTCCCACTTGAGGGCTCCTTACAGGGCAAGAAAAACTGATGTAATCGCATTGGCTGCCTTACTTTATACTACTGACAAACTGACGTCAGTCCTGAAGCGACAGCAACTGACACAGAAATACTAAACCTCTGGTATTTGGACCAGCCGAGGGCTACCCTGGCAGGGATAACCCATGTGCAATGACTGCAACAATGAATGCACTCGAACATCTACATTTATGATAAGTATACACAACTGTACTTTCCCAAGTCCATGGCCAGAGACCGTGAACTATACATCCTGCCATGTACAGTCCATGGCTGCCCAACATACCCTCATGTAGGGCTAGCACATGGCTTGGCTGTGTACATACACTCACACATCACTATCACATGCAGGTCACCACCACACACACAACTCCTCTTCATTCAGTAGCTGAACACCACCTCTTCAGACACACACACACACACACACACACACACACACACACACACACACACACACACAATGTCACCTTTATGGCACAACCTAGGCCTTTGGCAACCCCACACCACACCCTGTGCATGTGATGATACTTGTGCCACATCCCTGTTATACATATCTTCAATGCAGGGACATGCTAATATGTGTCTGATGCAAAGGGTGAATATAATACAGGTAATGCCAGTGTGTAGTGTAGTACTGTTATGCCGTGTAAGGTGCTGTCTGCTGCCACTTGTCATGGGTACATGTCAAAGTGTATGTACCTTTGTCTCATGATGCTTTATTGCTGTTAGTGCTGCCAACTGTCTGTTCTCACAGATCTTATTTTGTTTCTTTTTTAGATGTCTGTGTGTGTACATCCTGGGGAGTTGCTGCCATTACTGAAGATGAGTATGGTGGAGTGGAAACACTGAGACCTTTTCATCACCAAGGTGTGGCTGCATATGTGCATGTTTACTTAGGTGTGTATGCATGCAACAGTGTTTGAGGGACAATGGGGGCAGACAGCGTAACCTTGTATGCATACCCTTGACACAGCCAACTAGCCTTCATACATATCCCCTGGGTGTTCCATAGGGTCACAGGTTCATAGATACAGAGAAGGTTACTAGAGTACTGGCCCTGGGTCCCTTACAAGCCTAGCCATTACTTTTATCCCCAACAGAATCATCAATCAGCACCTGTTGTCTCTGGCATTGATGGACGCAGGTTGAACCCCAAGGACAGATGTTGTTTTTCAAACCCCCCCCAACCTTGATGCAGTTAATGAGGGTATGCATGGTAATGTGTTTGACATGTTTGGGGAGTGTAGCCTTGACACAGGGCAACCTCTGGGAGCCAAACCTGACTCTCTGGCATGTGTTTTTGCTATCTCATATGCAATGAAGGCCTCTCGTGCCAGTAATACGCACAGAGTTATACTCTTGTATATGGAGCAGCTGTTGAAGGGCTGAGCACAACATTGCCATCTAGGCATGCCACAGTCACCCGTGGGCAACCTGACTGATAACCACTGGGGCAGCACTGATTACAGGCTGTCTGCATGGAACAGGTGTTGACCGCTATGACTGACCTTTGCGGGTGTTAACATAGCCTTTACAGTTTCTGTGGATGTCTGTATAGGTGCATAGCAGACCAGCCATGCTGCTAATGTATTATTGTACTGCCTGAGGACTGTTCAGATGTACTGGCCACCATTTGTCTGGATACGGTCCCTTTACCAATTTCGTGAACCACATACAAGCATTTTCTGATCACTGCCACGACTTGCTGCCTGAATGCAACATTGTCGGCATCCTGACTACCTAGGTCTGTCATCACAGTCTGTGTGTTTATGGGGTAGGTGCTGATATGGGGAATACTGGGGGCCATGTCCTTGCTGTATAGTATGCTGACACTGTTCTCTGCATTCAGCATGAGGCCAGGACCTTGGCACCATTCCATACCCACTGTATGGCCCATTGCAGTGTGTTAACAGCAGTTTGTGGTTCAATGACAAACCCTTACAGTTGACACAGCCTTCATGTGTGGGTGGTGCCAGTTAACATTCATGCATATATACATGTGAGTCATTGGGGGAAGCAGGTAGTCATGGGGTCTTCACATGTCTACATATTGCACACACATAGGCATCACAGATTGTGGTTGCCACCTTATCAGATGTGGACTGTGGGACACGGCTTGTAGTAACATGACAGTTGGCAGGACATACCATACCCACAGCAAGTGCAACACACAGGACTTCCTTTGGTATGGTACTATGACATCTTCTTTGTGTGACATTACCTTGGCTTATGTTATTTGTCATAACATTATGGTGCTTCTGATGTGCAATAACTGCTGTATGCAATTCGTAGACAACTTTATGAAATGTTTGTTGCCCTACTTTTTCTGGACCACTGTATTATTTCATTTGCCATCACAGATCACACCTTGCCAAACATGGACTGTAACGTGCAGAATGGTACAGATGGTGGCCATACATCTGACCTCTACATATGTCTGCAGAATGTCCTGATGTTTGCTACATATGTTGTTTCCATTTGTCATAACATCATGCTTTTCTGGCAAATTGTTGAAAAGCATGACAGACTAACATTACAGATTAATGATGGCTATTGTCATGTCACAAGACATACCCTTTGGAAAGTGCATTCAAATGCACAACCTGTTCTGGATGTACAGTGCAGACTGACATGACTATTGCATGCGCCACCGTGCCTTTGTGTTAAAAAATGGGCAACTGTGCTTCTATGGTGGATGACATCTGTATGGGCCCTGACTAGATTGGCAGTGGGGGAGTTAACAGGGTGAAACAGCCACACAAAATGGTATAACCATCGCGTACACACAGGTAAGACAGCCACAGGGAATATGCATACAGAAACACATGCACTCACACAGTTAGCAATAGTCAGATTGGAACACCTACCTATCTACTTGTATGTACCATAGTGCTACATACATATTGCATGTGCCACAGAGATTATACGCCAGGGACATGTCTCACAACCCTTACAACAATTAATCTTGGAAATTGCTTTCATGAATGGTGGGATACACCTCACAAAATAGGGACTATTCTCACATATTGCTCTTACAAACCTAGACAACTGATAGGGTAACGGATCTTGCATTGGCATGATGTTTCAGATGGTTATTACACCTGAAGCCCACATGTCTGTCAGTACGGCAACTGTCACATATTTGCAAATGATTTGTTATAATACCCCATTGTTATGAGACATGGACCACATATATGTACAGATGACTTGTATGGCCTGTAGAGTTTGACATGGTGCATCTAAGGTGGATGACAACAACAGGCTCTTTAAAGTAATGCCATGGGGAAGGGGTCAACAGACCTTAAAATGGTGTAACTAACGCATACAACAACAACAGGGGATATGCTTCACACACATGCACACACACATATTCAGTACTATAGTTGGCTGTATTGAGATTCAAACCCCTACCTACTTGTATGTACTATAGTGCTGCCTACTTATCGCATGCACTACAGAGTTTATATGCCTAGACAGTGTCCCGACAGTGGATCTAAGGTGGATGACATGAACAGGCCCTGTAAAGTAATGCAATGGAGGGGTCACCAGTTTGGAACAGGCTTCAAAATAGTATAACCAACACACACACAGGATATATTTCTCACACGCACACACACATACAGTATCGTAGTTGTCGGTATTGAGATTAGAACCCCTACCTATCTAGTTTTCTGTACTATAGTGCTACATAGTTATCTCGTACATCACGGAGCTTATAGGGCTGAAGAGTATCCAAAGGTACTTCTAAGTTGAATGACATCAGCATGCCTTGTAAAGTAGGGCAATGGGAAGTTTACTGGATGGAAAAGGCCTCACAATGCTTTAAACTACAAAAGCACACAGACACATGCACCCGCACAAGGCAGGTAAGGTGAGATTACAACCCCTACCTCACTACTATTACACAGTGTAGGTTACCTTCATACTGGCATGTGCCGGTGGTTACAATTGGTGTGCAAATGTCTGCATGAGGACATCACTCTATGCCTTTCAGGGTGTCTCTTTCCCTCTCTCTCTCTCCCTCCATCTCTGTCCGTCTCTCCATCCCCCTTTCTCTGCCTGTCTATAATTGGTATATTTGTATATGTTACCTATATATATATATATATATATGTCAAGTCACACTCAACAGATGCATATATATCAGATATGTGCCACCTCCAGATAGCTATGGGTAATCCTGTCTAATGGGGGTGGGGAGATGCAGTTAAGGTGTACATAGCTGCCTGTGTATGAAGATGTATCCGGACAACAGAGTTGTATGGTCAGATGTGAGCTTATACATGGGCTGTAATTCTCTTAAGTGTAGGAGCATGATTAGTAAGACGTTCAGTAGCAAGAGTTTGATTCCATTCCAGTGGCAGCTGTATTCCGGTCCAGGATTGTGTGTACTAAAGCCGATTGGCTGATGAGCCTGGGTAAACAGTCCAGCACCTCAGTGATATACCGTGTGAAGAATCTCCTGGCTGTGTGCTATCCTTATTAACTGAGTCATATCCTGGTGTGGGTACAGTGTGCATTGGACTGAGCAGAGTCTTCCATAATATGTGTGGAAGAGTCTACATAGTACTGTGATTTCCTGGTATGCAAGTGGCAGATCAGTATAGAGTAATGTGAGGGAGCAGCAACAGACTTTTTTTACTGCCCCATACACTGCAGGGGGAAATATGTTACAGCGGAAATTGTTCTAGTGTGCACATTCTATGTTTGTCTGGCCAGTGGTTCCCCTTCCCCTTATGTCTGTGTCTTTGTCCTTCTTTAGTGGAGTCATGGCCTTTGTCCACAGTTGCTGCTATGTATTTGTAGTTATGATGTGAGTGGGGTAGATGATGTAACATCACACACAGGGTTACAGACCTCACAACTCTGACTGTACCTGTTTAGCAGGTTGTCCATCATTGTGCCCCATACATCTGCTGTGTTCCTCAGATGGTTTGTGTTGCACTGTTATTGTAAGGCAACAGGTTGGCCATAGCTCTTAGAGTCTTACAGATAGACTTCCGGACAGGCCCATATATAATAGTCGATCACAGGCCCAGACATGGGGGCAGGCTCATAATATTGCTCTTCCAAATGTACACAGTTGGTAGAATGGTTTTGTATTAGCTTGCATTTACTTATGGGTATGACATCTACACCTTTATTATTCTGCCAATAGTTTGTCAGGCAAATGCAATGTTATGACAAGCAGAACAGATATACACGTGGATATTCTGTGACACCCTGTCATGCCAATGGTATGGAAGGTGCCCACTGACTTGTCAATACTGACACAGTGATGTGGCAGCCTTTATATCCTGGCACTCGACTGACTTGTCACAACCTACTGTTGTGGTAGGCACTGTGTAGGTTACTCAGACCTGTGTACTGTCCATATGTGTGTTGTCCCCTGTCCCTATATTGTCCTGCTTTCCTGCAGTAACAGATATTGAGTTCTGGGCGGTGTGTAGAACTCCTGCCATTGGCATAGCTGGCATGCAAAATAGTTGTCACAGCCAGTCTCAAACCATGGACCCTGACAACTACAGTACTGTACTTAGACCACTAAGCCACAACCGCCACCAGTTAGAGGTGTCTACTTGCTGACACTATTAACCCAAACATTAATAGCACATTGATCCCTGCATATTGCAGAAATGGAACAAGTTATCAGGCTGATTGTGACCGCCCTGACAATGTGTGACCTGCTGCTATCACCTTACAGACATAAATGTTGCTTCAGTTCTGTGTGAACACAAGTGTGTTGAGGGGGGAGGGGTCATACCTCTCAAGTGTACACATCTTTACAGTCTGTGCAGATATTTAGCTTATAATTTGGGCCCATTTTTCATAAAATTGTGGTTGTGTGGCAAATAATGCTGAATACATTACAGACTGAAGTTAAAAAGTAATGACAGACATTTGAGTTTCAGACTTCTTGACCTTCAGAGAATTCATGCTACTGCAACAGCTGTTATTCTAGCACCTTTCTATGTTTGTAAGTGCAATATTTACGACTTGTCCCTGTTTTGGGGCATTTACCCCACATTTCTTTATTGGTTTGTGCAGATTTATTGCTGTAAGAGGATTAGAGCTATGTATGGGACTCCAACATTGATGCCCATGCATTTGTCCTGTGACCCCACTGTTTGTAAGTCCCTCACGTAGTGCAGTAGATTTTGCTGGCTTAGGGCCTACTGCATGTTATGGGTCAGCCAGTATTTGGGTGAGAGTTCCTGTTGTTCCACATAGCTGTCCGTTGTCTGATGCTATCCTGGTAACCCACACCATTCCCAGGCATACATGCAGTAATACCATACATATTCTACCACAGTCTACTACAACATTCATTTATTGTTAATAAGAGTGACTTACATTGTGCCAGCAGCAGTTGAGAGGACAGTGCTTCAGGGCTGACTGTATCGGATACAAGCAGTAGATGGGCTATACATGGTAAAGTATAGATAATGTGATGTGGCTGGAATCCATCCTAGGATGTCAGTGTATGTGCTATGCGTTGCCTCTTTGACAAGGCCAGGGCATACTGGGCGTGCCTATGTCTGCCTACAGGGACAGGCTGAAGAGGCTCCTCCTCTGAGTCCCCTTGTGCCTTTGTGGACCTTGGCAATGGTGGGAGATTATGTCCCCCTTCCCTGTGATGTTCCTGTCGCAGCTGTTTCCACAGAATCATATTGTGTAGCATGGCAAATACTATGAACATGCGTGCACATGTGGATGGAGAGTATTGTAGGGCTCCACCAGATATGTCAAGGCAGAGGAACCATGACTTGAGCAGCCCAAACACATGCTCTATGATGTTCCTAGTTTGTGCGTGTGCCTCATTATGGTGTTCTTCAGTGGGTGTGTGTGCATTTCTGATAGGTGTCATCATCTACGGTTCCAGTGCGTAACCAACCAGCATCCCCCACTAGATAGCCATAAGGGATGTCCCCCCTGGCAAATGTAAATGCCTGGTACAGGTGTGAGGCGTGCCAGATATGGGAGTTGTGATAACTGCCAGGGCTGCCAGCACACACACTGATGATAATGCCCTGGGAATTGCACATGACCTGACAGTTGATGGAGTGATAGCACTTGCAATTCACATAGACTCTACCCTCCTCACTGGGTGGTGCTTTTATGTGCACATAAGTGCAGTCTGTGGCACCAGTACCTCTGGGTATTGTGCTACACTGTGGAAGAGATGCATATTGGTGGTCCTGTCCTCAGAGTTGTTGGGGAAATAAATGTGCTTACTGGCATGTGTTAGTATGACATCCAAGAATTGGTGGAGTACCCTTGATGCGGATGCCTGTGAGATCCCCATGATGTCCCCAGTAGGTCTTTGGAAAGTACTGTACCTGTAGCTAGTATTCTTAAGGCTACGCATACCTTTGTTTACACTCTGATGGGCTCCTCTCTGCTGGCTCTGGGTCTGAGGTGAGGATGGCAGAGCTCGGTGAGTTGCTGTAGTATGTCCCTGTTTAGCCTGTAGCACTCTACTATCTGCAGCTCATGTAACCCCTGAAAGGTTACCCTGGGTCTGAACACTCTTCTCCTTCTCAGTCTGGGCCAGTTATCAGCATCATCCTCATCACTGCCGTCAGCCTATAGCACATAGAGATGTATCAAAGCAGCAGCAGCCCCTATCATTTTGTCACTTAAAATTCCCAAGTGTGTACTCCAATGGTGCAGAGTATGTGGGAAAATCCGATTGAAGGGTGTCTGCATACTTTATACTGGTGTGCTGCAGATGCAGCCTGTGCGATTGGCTGACTATGATAAATTCCACCTGCCAGCTACATTATTAAGGGGTTAGACTGGGCCACTGTGAGTTGCAGAGGACTTACTAGTCATTTATAGTTGATTGCCTTTTGTCAGCTCTTTCCTTTTATTTATTTATTTTTTCAATTTTCTCCAGTTTTAAGCCCTGCGCAGCACCGTGCTAACCCGAGCAGCTAGTGCAAACCTTGCAGAGCAGAAAGGGCCCTCCCCTGTAGACGAACATGCTCAGCATTTCTTTAACTTGCTAAGCACAGCTTAGCAGCCTCAGACACACACCCCTGCTTAGTTGTGCTTAGCTGAATGCAAGCAGGAGCTACTGAGTTCCAGCATGCTTACACAAACCCTGACACAGCCCCTTTTCATGTCAGCTGCCTCTTCTGGCTACACTACCACATTGTAGCCCTTACATGGTTAGGTAACCATGGACACGTTGGCCCATTTTGCTGTTCAGTAAACTTAGCTCATTTACATACACCTAATTACATATACCCTAGTTACTGCACTATACCCGAGCCTATGTCCTTAGCAACCACTATAACTTGCCATTGTATGACTCTGCCTACTAGTCATTATAACGGGGAACTTCAATATAGTTTTATATCTCATATTCTGCTATTTTAATTTTACGATGTATTATGTTTGCACATCACTGCACACCTCTTAAACATGTCATATGTGTTAAAAAAAAAACCTTTGATGTCTCATCAATTGCAACAGTTTTAATTGCCAGTGGCCACTGTTTTAGCCACTGGCATGCCTGCTGCACCTAGTACATGGTTTTAGTTGAGTTGTCACGGTCCCTTTTTTATTTTTATATTACGGTACATGGTTACTAACCACATACATTTCTCCTGCAGACACGACACCTACACAGATGCCTGTCTGCTTCCTAGATTGCAAATTCACCTAATTTGCATGGTTTTCACCAGCAAATGAGTTGATTTGCATTATGTGGTTGCCTCCGTGTCGTAACAGTGCTGGGAGCATCGTGCACACCACCAGCCTTGTTTCCAGGATTGCTCGGCATCTTGATTCCATGTCTGAGCTTTAACATGATGTCTACACAGAGAATAGCTCCATGTAGGCTTTATTGAATTACCCCTGTATAATTAAGTGTGAAACGCATTCCTCTTAACTGTTCCTGAATTTGTCTCCTATTTTTTGTCTTGCTACTCATAAAATTTCTGATTTTCTGGTGAACCAGTGAGGTTTAGAGCCAGTTAATAATACTTATTATTCTGAAAGTACATGTTGATACAAAACATGCTATTCTATTAATGTTTTAAATGAATTATAGTATACTTAAAAACAGAATCTGATTTTCAGCCTTTGTCCTCCCATTATTTTTAGCTTTGTTTGGAATTCTTGAGCAAAAGAGTTGTGGTATAGTGAAAGGATAAATGGTGAAAATATTCATGCATAATGTACTGTGTGTAGATACGAAGTAATATTATAAAATTAATTCAGTTACATTAATTTTATTTTTAACTTCAGTAACTTCAAATCTTAGTCATAGACCTCAGTAAATACAGAAGTTGGACTAATAACTAAAATACTAAAACTTGACATACCAAATGTATGTAAACAACTAATAATAAAATAACTGTATAAAAAGGGAAAACTTCTTTTTTATGAAATATTAAAATCCTGGCATCACAGCCATAGAGCAAACCTTCTCACACTTGTGAAGATAACTACATTGCATGTGTTACATGTATGGTGCCTATAAAACTTAGCATCTTTTTCCATTAGTTTGCTTTTCTGAGTCAGTTACAATAAAATTGCACCAACTCAATCTGTCACAGTAAAAATTATATTCTCCCTTATAAGGATATACTAGAATGCCGCTTCCATATGTTGATGAAAGAGAGACTAACTGGGTACCATCATATCACCTGTGTTGCTTCTTTTGGAAAACAAAAGAACAAAACATGCAGGAATATAAGCACTTTAAGAAGTATTATTAAATAAGACTTCCAGTGATGTTTTATAATTTTAACACATTTTTAACATGCTTTATATTCAGTAACCAGATGTATATATTGCATTGAGTGTTCATATTGGTATGCGTAGTGCTATATTTCACTAAATATTTACCATATAAAATTTCATTCCTAGATGGGTAAAAGTTTTGCAATAAGCCTATTGTATGTCATGTAACCTTGTGAATAAAATAACATTATCAGACTGTATGATAAAATACAAAAAAATCTGTCCAGTATTTGCTAACTTGTCAGGCACATATAAACTCTCCATATGAGAGGCATGTCATTAAAGATAGTTGATGATAACTAGTCTCATATAAAAAAATGTTGCCATAAGTTTATCAATGTAAGAGAGCGAGGAAGTTATGTTTCCCTATCAGAGTTGGATCCAAATCTATTTTCTGAAATGTATTCAAAATTTTAAAAGCAGTGAAATATAACCCTTGCACAAATAATGAATTATCCATACAATGAACATATAGAACAACATTAGTCATAAAAGCACCTGTATACATATTTCCTAGTTCAAGTAATCCCACAGGGGAGTTAGCATATGCTGGTGCAAAACTAGCTCCCTTTGTTATTCTCTTGATCTGATGGTAAATTTAATTATCAGAAGGACATAACTGTTATTTAAACAAAGTTAAATTAACTCTGAAACATAACAAGTAGGGCTATATCCTAAAAGAATAATCTAAGACCTGTAAACCAAACATGTTCACACTGACAGATGGTGCAGAGGGCTAAGGCTATGAACTGTAGTTCCTGTATTGCAGGGTTTGATTCTGTCACTCTCATTTACCTGCTGTGACTTTGAGCTAGTCATTCAATCAGACCTTGCTTCCAGGTCATCCATGGAAAAGGGATCGTGTCTCTAGTGGACCTATCTGTTTAACAAATGGGTAGCAGTGCTATTGGATAGAGGCTGTATGTCGGTGCTAACCCAATAATATGAATCATTCCAAACAAAATTATGTAGCTTAAATAACAAGTCAGTAGAGTCAGATAACTAAGATTTAAGTGTTTAATTTAAATGTTGCAGGAACATATTAATACTATGCTTACTAGGTTACCCCCCATATAAGTAGGTTTTATTACCAGTGGAGTATTCTGTTTTAGATATATTACAGCATGCCATTCTATCTTACTGATATTTTATTTAGTAGTACTTTTACTGACACAGTTATTTTTTAAAAATGTATGCCATTCATACTCAACCACTTTATGACGTATTAAAAGTATAATTTTAAATGGCAGTAAGAATGTGCTCTTAAAAAGAACATGGTAAAGGAGTTTAACTATTCACAGCATCAGATATTTCTTCAGAATCAAATAAAATTCCAAATTAGAATCAGAAGACATACTGTCTTGCAAATCAACTTCAGGAACTTGGGATTCATTCCAGTATAAACACTTTAAATATTTTTCTAACTAACTTATACCAGTTAGATGTGCTAGGAGGAGCAAATTTTAAACCCAAGGAAAGGAATGATAATGCTGTCTCTCAAAAATGTAACATTTGATAAATTAGTAATATTTAAATTGGTGCTTGCATTAAAATTCCTGTTATGTAAAGGATTGCTAGTTTGTAAAACATGTGCTGTATTAAGACATTCAGAATGCTTTGGGAATGTTTTGCATTTTCAGATGCAGAAAATATATATAGCTTTATCATCTGAATTGAAAACATTCTGGAAGCTAACAAAATAATTAACAAAAATATAACCCTGCACTACTTCATTAAAGCAGCAAAAAATATTTGATGGAATTGAAATCACAAGTCCATTGTGCTAGTTTTATGTCACTATGAGTTTATCACCTTCATTGAATTAACATATAAGACATAGGCAAACACGAATGGATAGATGATAAATTAGCAAGCAAAGGAGACTAGTAGTGCTGGAATGGAATTCATCCTCAAGTCTGGGTGAGTACCTTCACTAGGTGGATGCTGTTTTTTTACAAAATCTCACCAAGATGACACTGATATATAGACTGTATTTTATATAGTATATATCATAGGTTGGTACTAGGCTGTCAGCCCTAGGGCCTATACAAGCCTAGCCATAACAATTCCCTGGCTATTTCTTCCCACACCATTTAGTTCCCTGGACCCCTGTATAGCTGGGTGACTGACATGATCCCTGGGGTGAATTTCCTTTCTCCCATCCAATCGTCAAGTTTCCTTTTGAAGAGGGCCAAGGAGGCATTCTGCTTGACATGTATGGGCAATCTATTCCAGAGTCTGGGGAGTCTCTGGGTCAGGAACCTATCCCTCCAGCATGTTTTGTTTATTGTGATAAGAAGGTTTAGATCCTTGGAGCGTGTGGCTCTGAGGGATTGGGATTTCTTTAAATGTAGCATATCCAACAGCTCTCGGTTTGACATGGCCTTGTATGTTAAGCAGAGATCACCTCTGAGTAGACGATATGTGACAGAGTATAGCTGAAGTTTTTTAAGGCGGTCAGCATAGGGCATCTGCTTTAGGCCTGTGATTCTTTTAGTGAGGTATATCTGCAGCCTTTCCAGCTGTTGCAGATGTCTTGAGAGGCAGTGGGACAATGACCTCTTTTTTCTGGATGAAAAGCCCTTAGTGATGAGTTGTGCCACATAGAAGGATTTCCTGACTGTTGTGACAATGTGGTTATTGAAGGTGAGATCATTGTCCAGCTGTGTCCCTAAGTCTCTTATCACACTTTCGGTGTTTAGTGTGCTGCCACCTATGTGGTAATTCATGGGTACATGTTTTTTCCCCAAAGGGGATAACTATACATTTCTTGGCATTGAGCTTGAGCCCAATGGCTCTGGCACCAGGCGTCTGTTTCTGTAAGGCCCTTTTGTAGAGTATCCACATAATTTGGGGATTCAGTAATGGCTCCCAGTTTGCTGTCATCTGCGAAATTTGTTAGCTAGAGTCCCTTAGTGTTGGCCTGTACTTCAGAGAAGTAGATGCCAAACAAGAGCAGTCCCAAGACTGAACCCTGAGGTGCACCACTTGTCACTTGTCTGGAGCTGGATTTGGAGTCAGCTACTTTTACAGTGTGGGTTCTGTCAGTAAGCCAGTTGGCAACCCATCAAGTGACGTAGGGATTAATGCCCAGCTTAGTAAGTTTATCTATGATTCCAGAGTGGGGGATGGTGTCAAAGGCCTTGGCAAGGTCCAGATAGGCTGTGTGGCCTGCTGTACCCTCATCCACGGCTCTGGAGACTGATTTGAAGAAGTCAGTCAGGTTCAGGAGACAAGATCGGCCCTTCACGAGCCCAAACTGGGTGGGGTCCAGTGTTTGAAGGTTGCCGATATCTTTGTTTATAAGTTCCATGATAATACGTTCCATGGCCTTGCAGATTAGGCTCGTCATACGGATGGGGCGGTAGTTCCCAGGATCCAAGGTGGATCCCCCCCTTGTGGAGTGGGATAACTGTAGCTGTGCGCCACTCAGTGGGCACGAAGCCTGAGGTGAGGGCATGATTTAACATGACACTTAGGTGAGGTGCCAGTCCATTTTGTAGTTCATGTAGTACACAGCCCGGGATGTCATCTGGTCCCAATAAATATCTCTTGCAGGTCTTGAGGCCAGGACCCTGCACACCATAGTCAAAGCAATTTACCAGTAAGCCACCTAAGTTGTGGACAGAAGTAGGTTAAAAAAATTAAAAATATATAGCTGAGTGCACAAGACCCAAGATAAAAAAATGCCTAATCCTGGTACGTTTACTAGTACCAGGACTGGAAAAAAATGACAGTGTAGAATCCTCAAGACATGGAAACATTCCTGCAATGGGGTTAGGCCACGGCCAGGGGGAGGTTGGCCTCCCTGTTGTAGAAGAAAGCTGCAGTCCAAACAAAATCACAAAACAATGATAGGCCAAAAAAAAAGAGTCATACAAACTGTAGAGTGGACTATTGAGGATAAGAAAGAAATTACGTATTGTTACTATTATGCAAGAAGTCCAGAATTTCCAGAGAGAATATATACAAAAAGATTGAGAGAAATTAGAGGAAAGAAAAATACTTCCACAAGAAAAACTATCAGAAGCTTCAAATGCAAATTTGTGTTCATTAATACAACGGATCCATGAAAAACACTATACCAACCAAGAAACCTTGGGCTGTTTGGAAAAAGAAGCAACTGAGGACGTGCAAAAATATAAAGAACAAAATCTTGATATTTTTGAAAGGTATAAAAGAGACGTATAGACATGGGAAGAAAGAGAGATCTGATAATGTTGCAGTATTTATGCAAAGAAGAAAGACAAATTAATCAACACAAAAAAGACAGCCCCAAAGATATTCAAAGAGAAATACAGGCAAAGGCATCCAGATGTGGAACATTTTACAATAAAAAAAATAAGATCACAAAGAGGGAACATAGAACAGAAGATTAGTGAAGTAGAAGTTAAAAAAAAGAAGCTGAAGTTATGGAATACTTGTGAAGTGAAGGATTTAATGTAGAAACTGTGGCAACTGTGACACAGTCAGTGCTGTGCAGTGATAGGCTAGTGAGTTCCCATATGAAAGAGCAATGGAAGATGCAGGACGAAACTGAAGAGAACGTGGCACAGGAAGATGCTCTGGAACTTTCTATAGAATGCTCACAGGAGATGGAGAACAAAGAATGTACCCTCAGTTTAGAAGAAAATGATCTAAGAGAAGAGTTGCTTGATTCAATGGAGATGGAGAGACATATTAAGATCAATGAAAGAAATAGACTACAGAAGGTCAATAAAACCCCAAAGGTTAGAAGTTTGATAGAACAAATATACACAGTAATTAGGACTGTCCAAAGAGATTTATGCAGTATAACAGAAAGAAATAGGATATATTGCTGTGCAGCTAAATTAATAACAGATTAAGTCTTGCCACAAGAACATAGGGTAGTAAGGGAAAGGAAGGGGAGAAATTGAACGCCATCATGGAAGTATTCAGTAGAGAAAACTATAAAGCACTGTTAGAAGAGTATAAAAGAGGGAACAGATCAACAAAAATACTCATAAAGACGTGATAAAAGCAACATGCAGTATTATAACAGATCAGGATCTGTTGTGTACAATTGCTAATAATAAACTAATCATATCAGCACAGGCAGAAAAAACTAGGAGACATGTATGTAAATATACAGGAAAAGTATAATATAAGCAATCTATTGATGATCCAAAAATGTTTTAGAGAGAATTGTGGGAAACAAGGCAAAAGGAATTCAAACACCACCAAAAAAATAAGAAATAAATACATTTTGGAGAATATCTATGGAAGATCCAGTGGAACATAACAAAGATGATAAATGGATAGAAGAAATAAAAGAAAGAATAAGAAGTTCAAATGTGCATGATATGAAATAGGATGACATAATGGACAGAGAAATTGAAACAAAGTTAAGAAAAGCTCCTAACTGGAAAACTCCAGGCCCAGATGCAGTACCTAATGTCTGGCTAACAGTATTAACATCTTTACATGATGATTTAGGCATGAGTAAGAACTATTTATATGTGTACCCCAAACAGACACCAGTCTGGTTAACAACAGGAAAAACAGTACTCCTAATTGAGTGAACCTGCAAGCTGTCCTAAAAACAATAGACTAATAACTTGCCTTCTGACGATGTATAAACTATACACTGGAATTGATGCTGACACAGTTAATAGTTGTTTAGAAGAAAACTCAATCATGACAGTAGAAAAAATGGGTAATAAAAGAAAGCAATATGGAACAAAGCATCATTTGCTGTTAAGTAAAGTCATAATGGAGAACTGTAAAAAAGGGGAAAGTATGGCATGGTTAGACTACAAAAAGAATGTGAAAGTATCCCACATTCATGGGTAAAAGTGTGCTTAAAAATATATAAGATGCACCCTACACTGATACAGCAACCATGAAACAGTGGCAAGCTACTTTGCAGTTAAGTTATGATAAAGGACAAATCATTATTCTAGGAATAAAAACTCAAAGGGGTAATATTCCAGGGTGGCTCTCTGTCACTGCTGTTAATCCATTAAGCTGTCTGCTTAACAGATTAGGTTATGGCTACAATTTGGCTCCCAGAAAACAAGAAAGTGTTAACACTTCTCATTTTCTTTTGTGGATGAACTTAAACTGAGTAGCTCATCAGATGAGGTACTGAAAGCACAACTGCAAGTGGTCAAAACTTTTTCAGATGATATAAGGATGTCTTTTGATCTTGATAAATGTGCAGGTTGGGAAAGGAATATGATCTAAAAGAAGTTGAGCAAGAGGGAGTGTAAAAATATTTGGGAACTGATGAAGGGTCAACAATAAAACATGAACACATGCGAATAAAACTTAGTAAGGAATATTTTAGAAGACTAAAATTAATACTGAAAACAGCATTGACATCTAAGAACAAAATCCAAGCTATAAACCAGTTTGCTCTTCCTGTCCTAACTTGCAGTTTTAGAGTGATTGACCCCAAAAGGTGTTGGATAGGTTGGACAGGAAAACAAAAAGGATGCTTCATGCTCATCAAATGATTAATAAAAATCAGTGCATATAAAGACTATATATTCCCCGTTGTGAAGGAGGTATGGGCTTTCTCAAAATTGATTACATGCATAGATCTGCAGTTGTTGGACTGCATACATATCTGCTAACCTCACATGACCCAGATGTAGTAAAACTTTTGAAGCATGAGGAGAATAAGTTTAAGATGACTTCCCTGCTTAGTTTTGCAGTAGCATATCGGTATCAAGTGGAAATGGAAGTCAAACCAGAAGTGGATAAAAATCAGGCAGCAACTGAATGTGCCAAATACAAAAGAAAGAATATAAGGTGAATGATCAGATGAGAAGGCAAGAAATGTGGAAAATGCATAAATATAGTTGCAAGTATGGAAAACTCTTGGAACAACATCATGTTGATTAGGATTAAACACAGGAATGGTTAAGGAGAGGTGAATTTAAATCAAAAGTTGAAAAGTTGATATTGGCGCGCCAAGATAGTGGACTACAAACACGTGAGTTTGCAAAGTCCATTGAACATCTGGGAGAAACAGATAAATGTAGGTTTTATAAAACAGAATTGGAAACAGTCGCACATCTTGCTGCTGGTTGTTATATACTAATGGCAGAAAGACTGTATACTGAAGGGCATAATAATGTGGCAAAACTGTTGTATTGGGGAATTGTGCAAACTTTTATAATATTGAGGTAGCTGAAAACACTGAAACATGAGCCCCAAAGCATTGTAGAAAATTATAGTTTACATCACATGGGATCTCACATCATTGCCAACAGTTCAAAAAGTAGATGCGAAAAAAACAGATATTGTAGTCCATCAAAAGACAAAAGTAGCATTGATATTTGAAATTGCTACACCCAGTAACTACAGTGTCTTACGTACAGAGAGAGACAAAGTCATAAAATACCAGACTTTGCAGGCAGAAATAAGGGCAGTGTGGAAGAAGGATACCCAGACATTTCCAATAGTAGTAGGAGCAATCTGTCTTATAAAAAAATAATGTACTTTGATATGTTACAGATACATGTAACTCCATACAAATTGCAGGAGGAGTCATTACTGGGCACATAGCAAGCACTGCGAAGAGCACTTCTGGCTAACATCAAAGACTGAAACAATACTAATTTCATTAACTTTAATCGTACTCTGACTTAAGAATGGGGTCCATTCCCACCATGGTACTAGAAGCCCAAAAGACTTGGAGAAATTAACAAAAGATTTAAAAGAAAATGGACTATATTAACATGTTTCTGGTTGCATACATTATATATAACATATGTTCATTTTTATAACCATTATCAATCCAACGTTACATAAATTGTTGAATTCCTGCCTCCCCTTTTTTTAAACAAGGAGTATCTTTATTAAATTATCACCGATGACATAGGAAATCATACATTTATATAAATGAAAACAAGCCATATTGACATAATTTTAGTTGCAAGCATTATACATCACAAACTATATTGACGTAATTTTAGTTGCAAACATTATACATCACTTATAATTACCCAATCACCGTCATTCATACATTGCCTAGCTCATTCAAATCCTACCTTCTTTTAAACCTCATCAATCCCTTTTATGTATTGTTTCCACTGTTCCCACTTTTCCTATGTAATTTGCTCCTACCCTTTTCTAAAGATCGCAATTCCAGTTGTTTTATCTCTGTTGCTATATTCACTACTTCTAGTACAGTTGGTTTAGATTTTGATTTCCATATTCTAGTAATTGCTTTTTTTGGCAGCCACCATAATTGGACTCAGCAAGTCCTTACTATGTTTAGGCAATTCTGATTCTGTATCATAGCTATAAAAATAATTTCCATAGACACAGTAATTTGCACATCCAGTATCTCTGATAGAGTTGTCTAAAGGGAATCTTTAAATTTGTCATCTCATTACCCTCCCAGAAAATATGTTCCCAATTACCTCTTTCTTCCCCATCACACCTCCAACATGTGTTGTCTATCTGAAGAAAAATTCTCTGTTTTGTACTTGGAGTATAAAAATACCTATGTAAAAATATCCAAGCAAAAATCCTAAATCTTCTAGATTTTGTTGCATATTTGGGAGACATACTTATCTCCTCTGTTTTTTTCTTTGTGAACTGCTTATCCAATCTGTCTTCCCAGTCCCGTCTAATCTCTTCTGATTGATTCTTATACTTATGATGCAGTATTTTATATGGTGCACTAATTATTCCTTTTTTAACTGTAGCATCTGTTCTAGAGTCTACTAAAAACTGTATGGGTGCTTGTCTCTTGTCTAGGACCCCCCTATTTATTTATCTTTGCCTATACTCTGATATTAATCCTTGATAGGGAAGGCAGTCTCTAGCCTGCATTGGTTCCTTTGTCAGTTTTCTCCTTTCTTCATTCCCATGTTGGCTTAATTCTCAGAATACTTTCTGCTACTTTATGAATATAATATTCTGTATTATTATTGGTATTATCCTTAAAGGTCTACATCCAAATTCCCAGTCTCTCCTTTTTTCTTGAGCTTCCCCCTGTTTCTTCATCACCTCTTTCCACTTTGAATTATAGGTTTATGCTTGTGCTAAGTATAGGAGCATTAACTGTGTAGCTGTGAAATACCCCTTCAAAGTGGGTAATCCCAATCCCAATCTGCCTTGTTCAGTTGGAAAAATTATCTTATCCTACTTGACTCTTGCTGTCTTCCCCTTCCAGATAAAAATTGTTCAGCTCTTTATTAATTGCTATCCAGAACTTCTCCTCTGGTTTATAAAAATATGCCTTGACCTATGTATAAGACTAAGGGGACTAAAACATTTTAACTGCTTGTATCTTACTATCCATATGCATATAACACAGCTTCTAGTTTCTCAGCCTTTTGTATTATCTTCCCACATATCCTTAGTTACTATATCAGAATCATTTTAATCCATGCTCCTAAGAAATTCATTTTATCATGTCCTCATAAATACATTTATTGATGAACCAATGTATGTGTCTATATAAGTTACCACTATTGTTTTAGTTTCATTAATTTTATATCATGAAAAGATTTAAAACTGTCTCAACATGTTCCACAACAGTGAAATGTTATTTTCTGCTTTTATCAGGTATAAAATGATATCTGCAAATAGAGCCAACTTTTCTTGACTACCATACCAATTATATCCTTGAATTTCTAAGTCCCTTATTTTCTTTGACAATGGTTCTAATTATAATAAGAAAGGGGAAAGAGGACACCCTTGCCTGGTTCATCTGCTCAAGCAGACATTATCAGAGAGGAACCTACCCATTTGATTTTTGCCTCTGATCCTTCATGTATCCTCCTAATCAACCTTATAATTTTATCAGGGGAATGCAAATGCTTACATTGCCCTGCCCATAAAGCTTTATTCTGCCATTTGCTTTTTTCTGCATCAAGAACCACCAACAACTGTAGTATTTTCTTCTATTCTGCTTCCCTCTGGATCATCAGTGTTCTGTTAATGTTGTCAGATGTTTGCCTCCCCTCTACAAAACCACATTGATCCAAATATATCAATTTTGGCATCATTTTTGCCATTCCTTAAGCCATTATAGACATAAAACACTTTATGATCATGGTTTAGTATTGAAATGGGCCTGTATGAAGCTGGTTCTGATGGTTCTTTATCCTCTTAAGATATTACAGGTACCGTTGCTTTCTTCCAGGATGTTGGTACTTCTCCTCTTCTTAAAATACTGTTAAACAGAGCCTTGCAGATCTTTATCATTTTTTTCCCTCCTAACTTCTAAACTTCCACATGAACACCATCTATTCCTGTGGACTTTCCTGTGGATTGGTTATATATCATCCTTTTATCTCATCTCCTCCTATCCTGTTAGTAATTGCACCTCATCTATGTCTTACCTTGGCATATTTAATTATTCCATAGACATTTCCATTTGTACCTTTTCTTGACTTTCACATTTCTCTGCTTTATACATATTTTCATAGAATTTCCAAAACATTTCTAACACCTCTACATGATAACTTATCTTCCCTATTATAGGCTCCCTAAGCTTGGCAACAACCCTTTTTGCTTTCTGTTGCTTGAGTCAGTGTGCTAAAAGTTTTGGTGCTCCAGAGTTATCAAAACAGTTGCTTAACCGCACTCTTTCTAAACTCATGCATATTATCGAGGTCATCCCTTATTTTCTGTTTAGCATTCTGCAGTTGCTTCTATTTTTGTTTTGTGAGATTCCCCCTATTCTGCAATACTTTAACATTTGTCAGTCCCTCTAAATAATTTGTTACTTTTTAACCATATCTCCCTTTATTTTTGTTTCCACCCTATTTTTAAACTCCACTTTAATTTTATCCAACTCCATAGCTATATTTTCAGAAGAAATTTCTATCTTCTCTAATAGCTCCTGAATAATTTCCACTATCCATTCATCAGATTCCTCTTTTTTTTCAGCAGTTAGGTGGGAAAGCACCAATGTCTCATTTTTATTTCACTACCCCATGTTTTTATTTTAGTTATTATAGGCGCATGATCTGAAACAGTTATTGGTGCATAACAAGACTTTCAATTACATGTGCATGTTCATGGGAAGTCCTAAGTTTTGTCTAGTCTAACCCAGTTTT
Organism: Protopterus annectens; assembly: GCF_019279795.1. NCBI lineage: Eukaryota > Metazoa > Chordata > Ceratodontiformes > Protopteridae > Protopterus > Protopterus annectens. The sequence goes on along the minus strand of NC_056728.1, from coordinate 1,341,372,677 downwards.
TGTGCCTTGTGGAATAATATGTAAATTTTGAACTCCTAGTACTGAATTCACGTCTTTCATGCCAAATATTTTCATAAATTTGCAAAAATCTTCCCTCCTTTGTTATATTTTCCCTTCTAGGCCCGCAGACACATCTTTACTGCTGCAAATCCCAGTCCCCACCTGTAAGTAATATCCCTTGCTGGAAGCTGATTATTTCTCCCAGAATTTTCTTAAGCTCCATTATAGCAGTTTTTGGTGGGATATAAATGCATGCCATTGTAATCCCACTCCCTTGCCAGTAGCCCTAGTACTACAAATGTACCTTTATTATCTTGTCATCTTCTGTCACTGTTGGAGCTCCTCTTTTAATTAATGTAAGTACTCCTCTTTTTACTTACAGGTATTCCACTGAATAACTATCCTGAAAACCTTTCCTTTTTAAATTCACATGTTCGGTTCTTTCCAACTGTGTCTCCTGTAGCATAGCTACTTGCCTCTACATTTTTAATATAGTTCTCTAATCTTTCTTTTTTGCATTTATCTGTGAGACCACTGACATTTAAAGATGCTACAGAAAACATCTCTTTGTTAAAAATATATTATTCCCACCTTTTATGTGTAACAGCTGTTTTAAGTGTCTAGTCCCAGCTTTTTTGTTACATGCATGCACTACCTAGCAGGTTGATCTTTTAAACAGTTGTTTCTTGTCATATCCATTTGAGCCTATGTTACATCTTGCAAAACTTTTTATTTTATTGAAAGCACTCAAAACAAAACAAAAAAAAAAACAACAACCAATACCCTCCTAAAACCTATTAACCTAATACTAACACACAAAACTGTGTACATCTTTAACTATTGAAGTTTTACCATCCTGTTATAACAAATGTACCAAACTGACAGTCACACTCACAGACTTGAGTTAACCTAAAAAAGTTATCCATGCTAAGACACATACATGGTACAGCCTGTGCTTTTACTAAGTGCTGTCTGGTTTTGTCTTATGTTTATAGCTCTCCCGGCTGGGAAAACACATGAATGTTTTCAAAAAAACATTATGTCCTTGCCATTTCTTTCTATCAGATTGTCTCCATGGAGACATGAGGTCCAGATACAGAATTGCTACTAAGCATACATTTATTTGCTAGGGAAAAAAATCTTTATAATGTGCATTTTTTTATCATTTACTTCCTTTCTGTTAAAATTTACCAGATTGTGCTAAGGGCCTTAATCCAGTTATTCCCATATGCAAGAATGAGAAAAAGTACATAAATATTTATTTTGTCATGCTCTTTTGACCAGAATTTTCTTCTTTTTTTCATATTGCAGTGCCTAAATGTCTTAAAACTGAATAAGAAGAAAGAGAGAAGGGAGGGAAAAAAAACACACAGAGCGCATGTTTACATTTTCCCCCTTACACTTAAAAATAATTGAGAAAACTTTATAGCCTGCAAAGAAAATCATGCACTATAAAAATATTACTAATAAGAAAAAAAAGTTTGTTTTACATACAGTTAACTTTCTCCCTACTCTTCCCCTCTCCTAAGTATTTTTCCAAACATTAGTGACTTAAAGTAGGGCATATGCTTTAGAGTGCCCTACAAGTTTAAGAAATCCCAAAAAGTCCAATATTTCTAGATTTTCTTGTCCTGTCTTGTTTCCCAAATATAATTATTGCTTTGTAATCCCACGTTTGTCAATTTCCAAAGTACTGGTTTTATTGCTGTTCATCTCCATCTCCCAAATTCTGTTCCTGCTTCATTTTCAATGTACTTTTGATTCTTCCAGTCAGTTCTTGCTTTTTTCCCTTAGCCAAGAGTTCACTGGCACTGTCTCTCTATGGTCTTTATTACCAGAAGAACAATAAGCAGAATCTTCTTCTGTTTCACAGCTCACTTTTAGTTGGAAAAACTTTTGTATTTCCTCCTTAGTGTATACTTTATCAAAAAAAAAAAAGATTTTTCCTCCAGGAAAGAATATGTTGAAGATAGCTGGGTACAGCAGTTTGAATCCCATGCCTGCTTCTCAACATTCCCTGAATAGTGGAATACATTTACTCCTCCTTTGCCTGTTGTACAGTGAGTAAACATTCTCTACAAGCACTGCTGTCTACCACTTTTAGTACTTTGTCCTTCTGCCACAGGTTTGTTAGTTTTAACTCACTCTGTTGGTAGGATTAGATCTTTACTATTAAAGTTCTAGGTTGTGTCCTCATAGCCAGGTTAGCAGCATACACATGGTGTGCCCTTTCAGTTAACAGCCCCTACTGTGGAATACCAGTCCAGCTGCTTAGCTGTACTTTCATAAAATTAATACATTCTGTTCCTTCCATCTTCTCTGGTACAGCAGAAAATCTCAGGTTTTCCCTATGTGTTTTGCCCTCTAATTCTTTTATTTTTTGAAACCTCTCTTCTTGAGCAGTCTTGTGTTCAGCCAGCATTTTCTTCATTTCTGTCTGATTTTTGCAGTGTTATCACCTCATCTGAATGTCTGTTTAAAGCTTCTTCCATTTTTCCAGCCTTTTATTTGATTCATGATTTGAGTTGATATACTCCATCAATGTTTCATTTATTTTAACCATGTCTGTGCGCAATTGTCTTATACTTTCCTCTAGGTTACTTGAAGTCATGTCTGGAGGTTGCAAGTCACAGTCAGTGTTTTTTCTTCACCTTTTCTGGCTGATTTTCTTTCAGGTCCTCTGTATTTGTATTGTCATGTCATCCCGGCAGTGCACTTATAAGCCAGTTACTGAAATGTACCCAGAAGTATAGGTCCACTGGCTTTCTCTGCTGAGTTTCTGTTTTCACAGTGAGAGAGTTAGAATTAAACTGTTACTCATTGTGCAGCCATCTTGGAAGTCCCAGCTGTTGCCTCCCCTTGAACCTCACTCTTCTTCCGGATCATTATTTTGCTCCTGTTGTTCCCAGTTTCCATTTGCTGTTCCTTCCCTTTTCCAAAGATCCCACTTCCAGTTCTTTTATGTCTTGTTACAGTTATTCAGTACTTGAAATATAGTTGGTTTAGACTTTGAGTCATGACAATTCAGATCCTGTGTCCCAGCTCAAAAGAGTAATTTCCGTAGTTACACCCATTTGCTCACCCATTATTTCTGACAGAGTCCTCTGTAGGGAATTTTTAAAATCTTCAGGTTAATTTCACTTCCAAAACATATGGTCCCAGTTACCACTTTCTTCTCCAACATACCTTCAACATTTGCCTTCTATCTGATTCAAGATTCTTTAAAGTCTGCTCTGGGTATAAAAATACCAATGCATACACTTCCAAACAAAAATCCTAAACTTTCTGGACTTTGCTGCATATTTGGGAGCCATATATATGTCCTCCCATTATTCTCATGTAAATTGCTTATCCAGCCTCTCTTCGTAATCTTTTCTGACCTCCTCTGATTGATTCTTATACTTATCTTGCAATATTATATATACCCTAGCTATACCTTTTTAAACAGTAGTTTCAACTAAAAACTCTACCACAACTGGTCTTTCACATAGGATTCCCATATCCCTTTCAGTTTACCTATAATCTGACACTAATCCCTTATAGGGAAGGCAGTCTCTAGCCTGCGGTGGAAATGTCTTCTTGGCCTTATCCCATTCTGTTACCTTTCCCTCTCTAGTACTTTGCTGCCATTACATTGGTTCCTTTCACAGTTTTCTTCAGTAAATTCCATTCCCCTCTTGCCTATTCTCCGTACCCCTACTTGAAGTCATCCCTACCAGCAAAATCTCTTTTCTCCATTCTCATGTTGGCTTAGTTCTTAGAATAAATTTGGCTACTGTATGAATATAAGACTCTGTATGACTGTAATTTTTCTCCTCCATAAGGATCTGTGTGCAAAATCCCACTTTCTCCATATTTCTTGAATCTCCTCCCTGCTTTCATCATCATCCCTTTCCACTTTGAATTATAGCCTTCTGCTTTTGTTATGTATATGTGCCTTAAATGTATACCACTAAAATATACATTCAAATCAGATGATTGTAAACCACCTTGTTCCCCTCTCCACCTCCCAGATAGGTTTCAACTCTTTATGAATTATTGTCCACAACTTCTCTGGTTGATAAAAATATGTCTGACCTATATATAAAACTAAAGGGACTAAAAACATTTTACTGCTTGAATCTTACTATCCATATTCATAAACAAGAGCTTCCAGTTATGGTTATTTTTTGTTTAGTATTTTCCCGCATATCCTTCACTGCCATAGCAGAAACCTTTTAACACCTACTCCTAAATACTTCATCTTATCTTGTTCCCATAAGTATGTGTGTTGCTGAACCAATTCATGTGTCTGTACATAATTTTCAGCTATAGCCTTTGTTTTAACTTTGTTAATTTTTATAACCCCAAAAGTCTTTAAACTGACTCTAAATGTTCCACAGCACCAAGATGTCCTTTTATGGATTCAGGAACAAAATAGTATCATCTGCAAATAAAGCCAGCTTTTCTTGATTACTATACCAATTATATCATTGCGTTTCTGAGTCCCTAATTTTCTTTGCCAATGGCTCTAAATATAAAGCCAACAAAGCGGGAAGTGGACAGCCCTGTCTGGTTCCTGTCTTCAGACACAACTTATCAAAGGGGAACCCTCCCAGTTTAATTCTTGCCTGTGACCCCTCATATGTCCCCTTTATTAACCATATTATTGTGTCAGGGAATGCAAATGCTTCCATTGCCCTACTCAAAAAAAAAAAAAAAAACTTACTCTGTCAAAATCTTTCTCTGCATCAAGACCCACCAACAAAAGTAGTATTTTCTTACATTCGGCTTATGTTGGGATCATTGTTCAATTAATGTTATCAAATGTCTGCCTCTCCTACACAAAACCACATTGGTCAAGATGTGTCAATTTTGGAAATACCTTTACCATTCTTTTAGTTAGTATAGACATAAATACTTTATAACCGTGGTTTATAATTGAAATGGGTCTATATGAAGCTGGGTCTGATGGGTCTTTATGTCTTGGTATTGTAGCCATCACTGCTTCCTTCCAAGATTTTGGTGCTTCTCCTCAGTTTAAAATACTGTTGAACAAAACCTTCCAGATCTTTTATCATTCTCTTCCCTCCTAACTTCCAGACTTCCACAGGAATGCTATATGTTCCTGGAGACTTTCCTGCAGACTGATTGTATGTCACCATTTTTATAGGTTCATAGATGTGTACTAGGGTAATGGCCTTGCAGCCTTTACTATCCTAGTCCATAGGATTACAATGGCATCGTGCCACCCGACCTTAGTTTCCAGTGCCCCTGTCAAGTAGAGCCACTGGAGTGATCCCCAGGGTGAATTTTCTATTTCCCATCCACTCATCAAGATTTCTCTTGAAGAGGGCCAGTGAAGTGCTCTGACATGTATGGGAAATGGGAAGTCTATTCCATAGCTTGGGCAGTCTCTGGGTTATAAACCTGTCCCTCCATCACGTTCTGTTGATTGTGGTAATGAGGTTGAGGTCTCTGGATTGTGTGGTGCGGAGGGATTGGGATTTTTTTAGATGTAGCATTTCTAACAGAGCTGGGTCAGACATGGCTTTGTAAGTCAAGCAGAGATTGCCTCTAAGTAGGCGATATGAGACAGAAAATAGTTGGAGTTTTTTGAGTCTCACCATATATGACAAGTGTTAAGGCCTAGGATCCTCTTTGTGAGGTACTTTTGCAGCCTCTGCAGTTGTTGCAGGTGTCTAGTGAGGTACATGCCAAATGGGGCATTGTACTCGATGATTGGCCTAATGAGGGAAGAATAGAGGGAGACAATGACCTCTTTCTTCGTGGATGCAAAACCCTTAGTAATGAGCTGTATTACATAGAAGGACTTTCTGACCATAGTGGCAATGTGGTGGTCAAAAGAAAGGTTGCTGTCAACCTGTGTTCCCAGTTCTCTTATAATGCCTTCTGTGTTCAGTGGACTAGCATCAATGTGGTAGTTCATGGGAACTGGGTTTTTCCTCAAAGGGGGTGACGACACATTTTTTGGCATTGAGCTGAAGGCCATGGTTTTCCTCTCCTCCTGTCTTAACTATTAAATATTGAGCATCATCTGCCTCTACCCTTGACATAATTAAGTCTTCCCTAAATATTTCCATTTGTGCCCTTTCTTGAGTTCCACATTTCCCTGCTTTATACAAACTTTCATAAAATTTCCAACATATCTGTAATACATCTATAGGATCTCCGGTTGCTATAAGCTTCCTAGGTTTGGCAACAACCTTTTCTTTCTGTTGCCTAAGTCACTGTGTTAAAAGTTTTTGTGCTCTGGAGTTATTAACCAAAAAAAATAATTGCTTAACAGCAGTCTTACTAAACTCATGCATATTATCCTGATACTCCCTTATTTTCCCTTTAGCACTCTGCAGTTATACTTCTTTGAGATTCCTCTTATTCTTCAATAATTTAATCTTTGTCAGCTCCTCAAAAGAATTCCTACTTCTTTTTAACCATATCTCTTTCATGCTATCCTATTTTAAACTCCATTTTATCCCACTCATTAGCTAAAACTGCTGAAATTTTTTTAACATCCCTTATAACAGATAATTTCCACTAACCATTCCTTAAAAGTCCTTTCTTGTTAACACATGGTTGGGAAAGTGCCTGTGTCTCATTTTTACTTTATTATCTTGCATTTTATCTTAGTTGTTATTGGTGCATGATCTGAAATAGTTATTTGATGTGTGTCAAAGCTTTCAGTTAAATGCCTAAGTTCCTGAGAAGTATAATTTCTGTCTAGTCTAGCTCAGTTATTGTACCTTGGAGAATAATATGTAAATTCTCACTACTGAATTCACATCTTCCACAATAAATATTTTCATAAATTTCTTCAGAAATCTACCTTTATTGTTGCATTTCCCCCAGATACATCCTCACTGCTTCTAATCAAGTTCCAGTTCCCACCTAAAAGTAATAATTTGATGTTAATCTTCATTCATTCCATACTGATGGGTATCGGTTCCATCCTCGAAACCAAGTCAGCCTTATAACAAACTCATGCCAGCCAAAAAACTCTTGAGCTAAGCTTTTACTACAGTGGCCTTCTCCCTGTTACCTCGGATCTCATTTGCCTCATAGCCGTAAAGCTGTGTCAATCCAGCTCTCAGTTAAGTACTTTGAAAATTTACAATTTTTTCTTGTGTTTCAAAATTATTCAAACCCTTGATCTATTTCTTTATTTTATCATTAGCTTTACCCACTCTGCTATTGTTGTTGTTGTTGCTGTCTGACTAGATAGTTGCTTCTAGTTCACCATGTCACAAAATAAAATGAGCTTCTAGATTTAAGCACTGTGACTAGTGTGGCCGTAAAATGCTGAATTTGGACACCCACGTCTCTTGTGTGTATTGTCTGGATGTTCCTCATCTGTCTGTCCAGCCTTCTTGCTCCATTTGTAAAGGGTTTAGCTCTCAAAATTGATTTTGAAGGGTCTCCTTAAGACATCCTTCTCAGAGGCTATTTCTGGGTCTGAGGGCGCATCCCCTCCCAGTAAAGAACATAAAAATAAACCGCATTCAGTTCCTCCCTCACCTTCTGGTGATAAAAAGCAGGAACCTAGACCAAAGATTCCAAAATTAACTTCTTCGGCCTCTGGGCCTAATGTGACTTCCATGGCACCGCCTTTGCTGCTGGCCACGATGCCATATTCAAAAACAGTGTCTTCGGTACCAGTCACAGTACCAATTATGTCTACGGCACCAACCTTACCAAAATTAGTGATTTCTGCCTTGGTGCCATCTTCGATAATTCTGACCCTGGCACTGACCATGGCACTGACCATGATTGCGGCACCAAGCTGCCTCCAATATCTGCTTCAGGTGTTTCAGTACCAGGCACACCTTTCACATGTCTCCTCCCACAAGACCTCAGTGCTGATAGACTATTTTGCCCAGATCCAATACTCACCCATGGTGGATCCCTTCTCCGGGCAACAGTTTAGCTCCTTTGTAGAATGACCCGACTCACCATCTGGGATATCAACACAATCAACCAGGAGCTTCTTGGAACTGAATGTGGTGCGTCTTGTGGATCAGCTGCTGATGGCAAGGGGGATTACAACACCTTCCAAAACTCTCCTCCCTTTAGGAGTTGGGAGTCTAACTCCAAGGACTCCAGCATATTCTCCTCCTTTGACCTCTGTGCAGGCATCAATGTTCCTGGCACTGATTTCCTTCTCGGAACCCATTGCTTCAGTTCTTCTGGTGGTTCTCACCACAGTTCCGGAACCGACCCTTTGGCCTTCGGTTCAGTTGGAATCAAGCCTCTTTCAGGTTTGTGACTGGACTGTGGGCACCATGACACCCAGTATGGTGCTAGTTTTTTCCATGGCACCATCTATGGTTCTGGGAGTCCTAACAGTACCTAGTCCTCTTGAGGCTCTATCCATGGGAGCAGGCCCAGTGGTGTGGGGTGTGACCCCATTTTCGAGGTTGTCTTTCTCAGTTCTGGGCTCCCATCCCTGTTTGGACGGGTCAGCTTTCCAGGCGATGGAGGGGGCCCTTGCCTCTGCAGTCAAACCATTGGTGTCGGAGTTCCAGTTATGTCCTCCCTGTAAGCTGCAGCTCACACAATCCACCACTTTGGGAATTTGAGCACAAGAGCCTCAAGATAGCCTATCACAGGGTACCCCCTCTTCGGAGTCCTCTTCAGAAGTCCCCACTGAAGAGGTACCACATAAGAGGACATACAAGAGGAAGCATGTGGACTACCCTGAGGAGTCCCTCACTAAGGACACGGACTACGATGCAGGGGAGGGGTCCCCACTGTCACCCCCTGATGGTGTGTCCTTCGGAGACATTCTGGAAATCCTGAGATAGAGGCATGACTGGAAGTCCACCAACCCCCTCCTCCGAGGAGTCTGTATTCTTACAGGCTTTTCGTGCTCGACGCTCTACTTCCTGGGTGACCCCTCCCTGCAGATGAGCTGGTACAACTCATCATGCAGCATGCATGGAAGAGTCTTAATACTATTGAACCAATCCCATGGAGACCAGACAAGATTTTGTCCCCTCCTGATCAACATGCACACTGGTCCAAGGGTCTTCCTGTAGATGCTATGGTGGTGGCGGCTGTCACTAGGAAGGAGCTTGCCGAGGAAAGCCAGACTGTCCAACCCCCAAACAGGGAGTCTTGGGCGATGGACATGTTAGGGAAATGAGTCTTTGTATCATCGACCTTTGCTTGAGGTAGGTCTTTGAACTACCTGGCACACTTCACTAGGCTTCAGAGAGATCTAGTCTCCAAACTCTCTGAAACCTTAGCAGGAGCAGTCTCTGATGAGGTACGTGACAAGGTTGCCTTGCAGCTTGCTACCCTGGAATCCATATCTATCTCCTCCATGCATTTGATTTCCCACGCTACTGAATGATTGCTAGTGCGGCAGGATCAGGTGTTGTCATGAGACGTCATACCTGGACGTGCCTCTGTGACTTTGCAGACCCTTTTAAGTCTTCATTTCTTAATGCTCCAGTGGAAGCGTCTTCACTTTTCGGTCCAAAAGTAAAAGAGACATTGGCCAGGTGCGAGAAGGATGGAAAGACCCTGTCTGCCATAGGCATACATTTTTTCATCCCTCAATGTCCCTACTATAGGAACCAGAGAAGTGGAGAGATGTGGCACAATAAATCTCAGGGTCCTTTCCATGACACGTGGTGAGTTTTCTCCCCGGGGCAGAGGGGGTAATTCATTCAGAAGGCACGCCTACAGAGGCAGAGGGGATCCGTGTAACCAGGTGTCCAGAGATTCCTATTCTGGGTAGCCCTATCAGCACTCCTGAAGAGTGGCCCGATTGCTTTACTCTGGAAGCAGTCGGGGATGTTTTCCCCTCCATCTTTCCGCGTGGCAAACAATAACTACAGACTTTTGGGTGTAGAGGATCATAACCAGAGGTTACCACATCCCATTCAGTCTTTACCCAAAGTCATCAAGAGGAATTCCCGACGTTCCACCCAGTCAAAGGGAAACAGCAGCTCAAGAAATACAAAATCTGCTTTAAAAATGTCATCCAAACAATCCCACCAGTCCCGATAGGATCCGGATTCTACTCAAGATTCTTTAGTGCCAAAAAAGACAGGGGACTGGAGACCCATTCTGGATCTCAGCATCCTGAACAAATTTGTCAAACAGGAAAAATTCCAGATGGTCACAGTTCAGGCTATCCTTCCGTATTTGGAGAAAGATGATTGGATGTGCTCATTAGATCTTCAGGCTGTGTACTACCACATAAGAATGGACAAGTGCTCCATGAGATTCCTTCACTTTTGGCTAGGAGCTCATTAGATCTTCAGGCTGTGTACTACCACATAAGAATGGACAAGTGCTCCATGAGATTCCTTCACTTTTGGCTAGGAGCCAATCACTTCCAATTCTGCGTGCTGCCTTTCCGGCTTTTTGCAGCCCCCAGAGTGTTCACCAAGTGCATGGCAGTGGTAACAACACACTTGAGACTTCATGGACTTCGGGTGTTTCCATATTTAGACGATTGGTTCCTCACCACCCCCACCAAGCATCTACTTTATATATCTCTAAACTGCACTCTCAGACTAGCAGAATCCCTAGGAATCTCAGTAAACTGGGGAAAGTGCAACTTGATTTCCTCTCAAGCCTTGGAATTTATAGGGGTAATTTTCAATATGCATGCTTGCCTAGTCTCTCTTCCAGACACAGATTACACAGGATAATATCCCAAATCCAGATGATACTCTGTCAAAACCTAGTCTTAGCTTGGGTGGTTCTTCAACTCCTGGGCTCCATGGCAGCATCAATTACCATAGTGCCCTTAGCAAGACTACATTTGAGAATTCTCCAGTGACTCCTACTGACACAGTGGTATCCCTTACACCATCCTCTCTTTTCAAATATGTATAACTCAACGATGCAAACAGGATTTAATGTGGTGGATGAAGCCAGACGAACAGCTATGGAGTCGCCCACAGTGACCATGGATGCTTCCCTGATAGGGTGGGGGGGGGCTTTTACATGGGAAAACTGTCCAAGGCACCTGGTCAGACATAGAGGCCAATCTGCATATCAGTGTTCTAGAACGGAGGGCAGTGCTTCTAGCGTTGCAAGCATTTCAATCCACCCTTCTGTCAGGGACAATTGCTATACAGTCCGACAACAAGTCAGTAGTCTGGTACATCAACAAACAAGGAGGAAACAAGTCCTATCCGTTATGTCGCAAAGTCATGAGAATTTGGCAATGGGCGATAGCTTCCTACCGTTTTCTGATAGCAACGCATATTCCCGGGTTTTCCAATATAATTGCATACAAGCTGAGCAGATGTGTCCTACTACCTCATGAGTGGTCCCTCAATCCAGTTGTGGTGGCAAAGATTTTCAGCCGCTGGGGTCAGCCCTGCTGCAATCTTTTCACCTCCCCACTAAACAACAAATGCAGCAGCTACTTTGCCCTAATACCCCCACAGGGGGAATCCCAGAGGGATGCTCTGATACACGATTGGCCCACAGGACTTCTGTATGCCTTCCCTCACTTCCCCTTGATTCCCCTTTGTCTAAAGAAGGCCCTTCATCTGAGAAGCAAGGTAATCCTCATTAACCCTTACTGGCCACGACAAATTTGGTTTCCCTTCCTTTGGTCTTACCTAGTATGCCAGCCCTGTATTCTGGATCTGATCTCACATCCGCATGGGTTGACACACCCCAACCTTCCCAGTCTCAAGCTGACAGCTTGGTTTCTCCACTTCTGGTAATAGCCAGGCAGAGTAACCTTACCTCCCCTGTACGTAATATTCTTCTGACTTCACATAAACCATCCACCAGAAAAATCTATGTCAACAAATGAAAGAGATTTCTTATTTGGTCCCAACAAAGAAAACTGGATCCTTGCTCATCTCCTGTTACTGTGGTTTTGGATTATCTGTCGGGTTTCTACAGTCAGGAACGACAGTCTCCACAATTCAAATTCATTTGGCTGCAATCTTAAAGTTTCATGATGGTTTCCAAGATTCATCCTTAATCCCCCATCACCTCTGTAAAACCTTTTGAAAAGGGGTCTTTGTACATCAGACCACCTTTCAAATAACTGATTGACCCTTGGAATTTAATGCTAGTGCTGCAGTCTCTGACACAGCCACCTTTTGAGCTTGCAAATTCTGATATGAAGTTTTTGTCCTGGAAGTCACTGTTTTTGTAGCCATATATTGGAGCATATTGGAGCTTCAGGCCTTCTACATCAAACGTCCTTCTATGATCTTTCATAGGGACAGAGTATCACTCCGGACTAACCCCTGCTTCCTTCCAAAAATTATCTCAGAATTGACAGTTAACCAGATGATGATCTACCTGTTTTTTTCCCAAATTATTCGAATAAAGGGGAACACTGCCTTCATTTGCTGGATGTACATAGACAATTGCATTTTTATCTGCACAGAACAAAACCAGTACGTACATCAGACCAGTTGTTTGTGTCTTTCTCAGGCCCAAAATTGGGTGACCCGGTTTCTAAAGTGACCTTATCTAAGTGGTTCAGAAACTGTATATCCTTCATCTACCAACATGATAAAATTCCTCTACCAAGCAAGGGCAAAGCATACTCAACCAAATCAGTGGTAACTTCTGTGGCTTTTCATTCAAGGGCTTCAATGAATGATATCTGTGCAGCTGCAACCTGCTCTAACCCCCATACCTTTATTACTCATTACAAATTGGATTTGGTCTCCAGGGGAAGAGCATCCTTTGGTTCGATGGTACTCAGAAACATTCTTCCATAAGGGCCTCCCTGGACATAAAGTAGCTAGGAACTCTGTCCCATCAGTAAGAAATGAATGAAGATTAACAACATCAGGTAAAAAAGTTATGTTCTTACCATAATGTTCCATCTGTGTTGTTCATCTTCATTCATTCATTACTTCCCACCCACCTTCCCCCTCCAGAGGCTCCTGGAGGATCAGATTGGGTCAAAATCCTGCTTAGGGTTTTTGCTCAGAAAAAGCTTCTGCTTTCCTTATGACAGGCAAACTTGATCTGAGGTAACAGGGAGAAAGGCACTGTGGGTAAAAGCTTAGCTCGAGAGTTTTTTGGCTGGCACGAGCTTGTTATAAGGCTGACTCTGTTCCGAGGACGGAACCGACTCCCATCAGTAATGAATGAATGAAGATGAGCAACACAGGTGGAACGTTATGGTAGGAACATAACTTCTTTTTCTCTGATGAAAGCTGATTATTTCTCACAAAATTTTCTTATACTCTGTAATAACAGTTTTTGGTTGAATAAAAATACATGCCAGCTTAATTATTTTCCCTTCCCAAGAGCTCTAACAAAAATATTCAATACATTTTCAGAGCACCGTCATAACATATTAACTTGGAACAAATTCACAATACTATATACATCTTCAAAAATGAAATTTACCCCTCCGTATAGGAGCAATTGCCCAAATTGAGCTGCACCCACAGGCATTATCTAATCTAAAAGTAAGGGTACCCATAGTAAAGCATGTTACAACCTGAGCTCTTACTTACACTGATTGATGTAGGTTCTTTTCTTATTTGTATTGCCCTCACTGATGTGAAAAACAGCATGTATACTTTTAGAAAACATTAACTTTTAGCCCTGAAAGTGCACTGGCTATCCTTAAAACTAAATTATGCACTGTTCTATTAAATGCATTAAAGTATTAAGGCTGCTAGGGAAGCTGCTATCTCACATTCACTTCCAGTAATTGCAGACTTTGTTTTTGTCTGAACTGTTTGCCCTTATACCTTTAAATTTTGCATTTCCCTCAGGAAAGAATGCTTAGAATTCTTAAGATTAATTGCTTGCACCTGCAGATAGCTCAACTCCATGGAAACAGAATCAGCAATAAGAAGAAAAACAACTAACAAATCTACAGATGCATGAATGAGACTTTGTCATTTTCATTCAGAACAGAATATGATGTGCAACTGCTTTCAGCTGCAGTCTTCTTGACTTCCACTGAACGTTTGTTAATGGAACCAAACAAGCTAAAATCATTAAATAAAGAAGAAACATAGCACTTTCATTGCTTTCATAATGTCTTATTTTTCAAGTCTACTTGATTACAAAAAACACTTGCTGATAGATTAAGCCAAGGGTATTAGACATTCACTTTTGCAAAAGAAAAAAAAATAAGGGAAACAACCTCAGCTCTACATATAAATATAATATAACATAACATAACTTTGTATAATATAATATAATATAATATAATATAATATAATTAGTGTACTGTTACATCCCACCACAAACATAGTCTAAGACAGCAGCTTATTAACTTAAACTTGCTTTTTTTTCCTGGTTTCTTCCCTTGTTACATGATGAAGCCTATTTTCCTTACAACTAAAAAAGTAAAAGCCTAGTTTCCTTACAGCTAAAAAAGTACTGGTTTACTTTAATATTTTTATTACACTCAGCAGTCAATCAAAAGACTCCTGTACCCACAAATTTAAAATACCTCTGACCATACTACATACAACTGCTTTTACTATATAACATTCAGTTTATATCATGAAATGGTTTATACACATACTATTAAGAACAAAAATAGCTTTATTTACAGTTACTTTCTTTTCCTTTTAGTGTCCTTCTAAACAACAACATAATGTGGGGTATATGCTTTATAGTCCACCCAACAGTTTAATAAAGTCATCAAAAGTCTAGTCTTTTTCAGCCATTTTTTGTTGCAAAGTAATATTAAACAAATGTGACTGATTCTTTTTAGTCCTGCATTTATTCGCTAATTTCAGTCTTGCTGGTGGTCTTTCTGTTCCCCTCAATCTTCCAGAGCCAAACTGTATCTAAGATGCTCCTGATTATTCTAGTCAGTGCCTGTGCTTTTTTGTGTCTCGCAGGCATTTTGCTTTGGTACATTGGAAAAACTTTCCCTGGCAAATTCTATCTTTGTGCTTTTTTGTCAGAAGAATGAGAAGCAGAGTCCCCTTCTGTTTGATGGTTCACTTTTTGTTGGATAAACTTTTGTATTTCCTCCTTTGCCAATTCTGCATCAAAAATATATTTGATCATGCAGGAAAATATTCTAAAGAGAGCTGGATACAGCAGCTTGATTCTCACACCTACTTCTTGACATTTCCTGATTGCTGGGATAAATTTGTGTCTCTTCTGTCTGGTATACAGTGAATAATAAGTTTTCACAAACACTGTGCTGTTTCCATTTTTTAATACTTTGCCCTTCTGTCAGATATGTTATAGTCAACTGTTTCTGCTGGTATGATTGCATCTTTACTAATACAGGTTTTGGCTGCTTTTTCATGGCCAGGTTTGGAGCATACACTCAGTGTCCTTTCAGTTTACAAATCCTGCTGTGAAATACAGTCCGGTTGCTTATTTGTGTTTTCCTGAAATTAATACAGTCTGTTCCATCCAGTTTTATTTTAATATTCCCTAGATCACCATAATCTTTCAAACTAGAATCTGGTTGAGATATAAAAAATGATTTGTCTAGATTTTATTTGATGCAAGAGACTGTGAAAAAGGATTGTATGGTATTTATTATTTTTGGGAGATCATTATTAGAATTTGAAAAATTTATGCTTACATCATCTGCAAACACCATTATTGGCGTATTATAACCAAAACAGGATGGGATATTGTAGAATGTATTATTAATTAATGAAAGAAAAAGTCATTCTTTGTGTATATTTTTATATATATGCTTTATATGCCATTCAAAGCTAGCTCTACGTTATTTCCTAATGTTCAACTTCTTATGATATTCATTGTGATAATCTGGGTTGCACATGTGAAATGCTATTATGGACTATGCTCTTGTAATCTCCGATAGTTTAGGAATTTTTAATGCTGGTTCAACAGTTTTCTTTTGATATTTTCAATCACTCTTTTATTAGTATTGCTAATACCTAATTGTTGTACACTTTCACTGTAGTTGTCCTCTTGTATTCTAAGGGAGGGTTAGGCCTAGGGGTTCAGGGAGAACAGCATTTTCATCACAGTGCGACATCTCATTTTGACCGCTTGATTTTTCTCCTGTTTCTTATGTTTGGCTTATTGTTATCAATACATCTTTATTTCCTACATTTTAGAGATTGTCAAACTACCAGTAATAATTTGTTTTTCATCCAACTGCTAGGACATACGATACAAACCTATTTTACCCACAGCTATAAAATACTGTAATGTCTCTGATAGTTGACTGTTGGAACATAAAGGCTTTCAAAATTGCAACAAAAGGAAACTGTTCTTAACATTTGGTCTTCAAGTCACAGGCTGAATTTACATTTGTGCAAGGAACACCCATGCTAAATAAGTGGTGGAAAGATGTAAAGAAACAAATAGTCAATGCAGGTAATAATACAAGCAAATCAGGAGTAGCAGTATTAATGAGAAATAATTTTGACATAAGAATAAGAGAGAGCTTGAGATCTGAAAAGGCAGATGGTGTTACATTTTCTGCAAAGCTAAGCCATTAAATAAATTCATTAGTTTTATCAATCATTATGCTCCCTGCACCTACCAACCAGTTTTTGTTATTCACATTTTAGTATCCTAAAAATATAAAAAATATTACATTTTTTTACAAGTGGTGATTGGAATGCAGTCATCAATCCTAATACTGATAGACCTGGAAAAATAAATGTCAGTAATACTAAAATTGCTTCTAGTTATATTGGACCTAAAAGAAAGTTTACTATTAACTGATCCTATTAGATGTACTGACCATTATAAAAACAATATACATTTTATTCTTACTGCTGCAGCTTACAGACCAGAATTGGCATATTTCTTGTCTCTATGTATCTACTACCAAGCTTCGTAGATTTAAATACAGATGACAGACATTTTTCACATCATTTTAAGCTAAGCTTGACGATGAACCTTCATACTTTAAAAACCAAAACAGAAGTATACAATTGAAATCTAAATCCTAAACTTCTTGTGTATGAAGATATCAAAACTGAGATTATACCTTTATCTGATGATTACTAGAAACATTTGTCACTATGGGATAATAAATTAGATATGTACTGGGCAGCCATCAAAAGCCATTTAAGACGGTTGTTAATTAGTAAAGCCTTTTTCTATCATAAAAAAATAAAGAAGAACACTTTTTAATAAATAAGCTAACCACTTTACAAAAAAACAACAGCTTTCTTTTTACAACCATAATTTTGAATAAGAAATAAAATCTCTACAATTACAATTAAACTTATTCTACATGAGGCAATTATCCTGGTATGAGAGCACAGTTATAGCCTCTTACTCTAAATGGGCTCGTATCCATTTGAGATTTCTAACTGATCTCATAAAAATCTGTAACACTGGGGAATATTGATTGCATTAATATAGATAATAATTGCCTCAGGACTGCTTTACAAATTATTAATGCATTTTATAAAATGTTTATTAATCTGTATAACAATTTATACAGTGTGATTTACCCAGAGTATGCAGTACTTAAACAAAATTTGTTTTCCCATATCAACTTAGAATCAACAACTTTAAAGCTCAACAAGCCATTAGAGTACCAATAAATCCAATTTGTATCAACAGATTAAAGCTAAATAAGTCATCAGATCCTGACAGTTTTTCTGCTGAATTGTGCAAAACATTTTCAAATAAATTAATTAAAATATTACACATGTTGTTCAACGTTATACTACTTAATGGAATATAGGGCCCTTGTATAAATAAATCTAGAATGATTTTTATCCTGAAACCTAAAAAGGATCTATCAGATATTTCAAAATATCACCTCATAGCATTAATACACTTGGATATGGAAATTCTAATAAGTATTTTTGCTAACAGAATAAGGTACATTTTACCTGCTGTTATTGTATGTTATCAGTCAGGGTTCATGACAGGCAGGCAAACAATAGATCATATTTTTACTTTTAATACATTACGGATTTTTAGCAAAACATCTAACTCAAATTTTGTAGCACTTTCTGTTGATGCTGTCAAAACTTTTGACTGAGTTAATCTCTCCTTTCTTTATTTAGTAATGGAAAAAATTGGCTTTCCAGACACAATTATAATTATAAATCAAATAAAATTTATATATAAAAACGTCTTTGTCTCTCTATCAATAAAAAAACGTTTTCTAAATCTATTAACATTAACAATAGGGTGAGACAAGGGTGCCATCTTTCCCCTTTTTTCTTTAATCTATAAAATAACATGTTCTTAATAATAAATTGACTGAGATGTCAAGAATCTTAGGCTAGTAAAAATGTCTCGGTTGAAAGCAATGTAGAAAATCCATCTCACAGCTGCTCACATTCATACCTCCCCAGCCACTTCTGTTGCATTGTACATGTTCTGCTGATGTTTTGTTTTATGTTTTTAAATTAGTAAGTAGCACATTTTCAACAGTCTTTTTTTCTGTAATTTCAAGAAGTTGCACAGCCTTTTCTTTTCTTACACTGTTACTAAATTTGCATTGCTGGGCTATGCCATGTCAATGCAAAATGTTATGTATACCTTTTCATTTACTGTGGAAGTTGGACTTTACTATAAAAGAACGGGGTGCACAACTCAGCTAAACTATGCAAAACAGTATAGAAATATTGATTTCACATTACTTTTACAAGTGCTTCAGCTGTTGTGATTTTGAAGTTAATGCTTAGAGTAAGACAGTGTACTAAACACTATTGTGGATGAAGTTTTACAACTAAAATCTTTTGTTCCCCAGGGTATATATGCCAGGCATCTTCTTGGAAATGCTAGTGCAGAATCTGCACACGAGTTCGTTAACTTTGTTAAACCTCTTGCCGAAGCTGGACTGAGTTTTACCAAAAGGTGAGATGAGATATAAGTGCTACTAAATGTTTTGGTTGAAAATGCATTTACTGAAAGTGCATCTAATTAATTTAGTTGCTGATAGTTTGCAGACATAATGGTTGTTTTATTACTGTCAACCCAATTATAGTGCTTTGAAAATAAGAGTATACTGGTTTGTTGTAACTGACCTGTCATGTTGGATTTTTTGACAAATTTGTTGAAAACCTGAATAATCAGGAAGGATTTACTATAGGGGAGTTTTTTCTTACCTTCATTATGCAGAGATATAGCCTTCTGCAGTGGGACAGCACCCAAACACACCGAAACTTTTTTTTTTTCAGTTTTATTTTTATGACGCTTCAACCTCTTGCTTTTGGTTAAAAGTCTAACCAATGTTATTGATTTTATGAAATATATGGAGAGTTTTAAAAAGATACACAAGTGACCTAGATGTCAGAACAAACTGATTAACAAAGTAACGTTGGTGTTCTTCTGTTGGGATGGGGGCAAGATTTTACAGCCCCTCCTGGCTGTAAAAATGAGAAGGAATTCATTTATCACTACCACATTGTAGGAAGGTAAGAATCACAAACATTTTTATATATCAGGGTGAAAGTGTACAATGAACTGCTTCCTTATTAGTATGGAGCATAGGTGACTTCCTTCCTCTAATTTTGAGTACACTTCTCATTTGCAGACAGCCAGAGCTAGTGCATTCTCCTACCATAGACCTTCCTGTTGGTTGAGTATTAGGGAACAGATGATTATCATCACATGGATCAATGCTGCGTTAAAATGCTTTGTCTATCATATTACCTTCAGACTGATGCCAGTACTTCTAGTCTGACTTCAGAAACAGTCAGACATCCCCAGAGCAGCATTAGTTTCTTCCTCATCCAAAAACATTGGAAAGAATCTTAGTTGGAAGTGTGGAAAACAGCCCCTTGCTGTTTAGTCCTTTTTTTACATTGTGATTGGTTCATAGGTTCATAGGTTCATACTAGGCTATCTGCCCAAGGGCATTTATAAGCCTAGCCCAGAGTTTTGTGGCTTTCGCCACCCCACTATGCCCATTATTTTGCTGTGCCTCTGTCAAGCAGTGACACTGAGATAATCCCTGGGGTATATTTGCGGTCTCCCATCCATTGGTCAAGATTTCTCTTGAACAAAGCCAGCGAGGTGCTCTGCCTCACATGTACCGGGATTTTGTTCCACAGCATAGGGAGTCTCTGGGTGATGAATCTGTCCCTCCAGCATGTCCTATTAATAACAGTGTCAAGGTTTAGGTCTCCCGCCCTTGTAGTTCTGAGGGATCTAGATTTTTTGAGGTGAGGCATGTTCATCAATTCTGGGTTGGACATGGCCTTGTATGTCAGGCACAGGTCACCTCTGAGCAGACGGTAAGCGACTGAATAGAGCTGAAGTTCCTTCAGTCGGGCAGCATAGGGCATATTCTTGAGACCCTTTATCCTTTTGGTGAGGAACTTTTGGGGCCTTTCCAGCTGCTGCAGGTGTCGTGTCAGATACATTCCGAATGGGGCATTGTACTAAATCATTGGTCTGATGAGTGATGAGTACAGGGGGACGATGACTTCCCTTGATCTAGATGTGAATCCCTTCATGATCAGGTGGGCAATGTAGAAGGTCTTCCTAACTACTTTGGCTACGTGAGTGTCAAATGAAAGGTTACTGTCAACCTGGGTACCCAGGTCCCTGATAACCTCTTCTGTGCTTAGTGGGTTGCCGCCTATATGGTAGCTAGGGGTAACCTTGTTTTTCCCGAAGGGTATGACTATGCATTTTTTGGCGTTTAACTTTAGGCCATGGCTCTGGCACCAGTTTTCCATTTCTATAAGACCCTTTTGAAGGATATCTGTGTCAGATGTGTTCTCAACTATGGCGCCCAGTTTGCAGTCATCTGCAAATTTTGTCAGCCATAATCCTCCTGTGTTTGCTTGTACTTCTGAAAAGTAGATGCTGAACAGGAGAGGGCCCAGGACTGAGCCCTGTGGCACACCACTTGTGACAGGCTTTGAGTCTGACATGGCGCCAGCAACTCTGACCCTGTGGGTTCTGTCACTTAACCAATTTGCAACCCATCTTGTGACGTATGGGTTTACATTTAAGCTGATGAGTTTTTCAACGATACCTGAGTGGGGTATTGTGTCGAAAGCCTTTGCCAGGTCGAGGTAGGCTGTGTGGACTGCCTTTCCCTCATCGATGGCCTTGGTGACTGTTTCAAAAAAGTCAACCAGGTTTAAAAGGCATGATCTGCCTTTGACAAAGCCAAACTGGGTCGGATCCAAAGTCTGCAAGTCTCCTATGTCTTTATTTATGAGTTCCATTATGATCCTCTCCATAGCTTTGCAGATCAAGCTTGTCAAACTGATGGGGCGGTAATTTCCCTGGTCGGTGGAGGCACCGCCTTTGTGAAGTGGGACCACAGTTGCCGTACGCCACTCCTTAGGCACGTATCCTGAGGTGAGGCTAAGATTAAACAGCTGCCTTAACTGCGGGTTTAATTCCTCATTGAGTTCATGGAGCACACATCCGGGGACACCATCTGGTCCCATGGATGCTGTGTTTTTTGCCTTGGAGAGAGCAGTTCTCACCTGAGCGTTAGAGATGTTTGGGGGGCTATAATTCTCTGGTATAGGTATCTCACCTTTTAGGGGGGAGGGGCGGGAGAAGTTTGCACTGAACCTGCCAGCCAGTATGTTGGCGATGTCTGTAGGTTCAGTAATTTTTACATCGTTTTGAACTAATTCTGAGCATATCTGGGAGTTTCCTCCCAGGTTTCTAACATAGCTAAAGAAGGCCTTATGATTGTCCTTTGAGTCCTTAGCTATTCTTCTCTCAAAATTTGCCTTGGATGATTTTATGAGAGATCTTAGTTTTTTACTTATAATGATCAAGGGTGTTTTCCCTTTTAAGGATTTTGCTCTATCTTGTAGTAGCTTCCTTCTTTTGTTGTAGAGCTTGTTTATGGCTGGGGTCCACCAAACTGGACGCTTGCCTTTGGTACAAAGAGTCTTTGTTTTGTTTGGGATTGCCTGATCCATGCAGTCCTGTAGGTGCTGGTAGAAGGCATTTGTAAGTGATTCAGCGGCTTGAGTAATGGTTTCCGCAGTCTCGGGGGCCTTAAAAGAGACCACACTAGTCATTTATTTTTTGTGAATCCTGTTGGTTCCTTCTTGGCAAGCTTCAAGAATAACAAATAGCCCCATAACCCTGTTTTGGTTGTATGCAAATATTGTGTGTGTGTGTGTGTGTGTGTGTGTGTGTGTGTGTGTATGTCTATGTATATATATATATATATATATATATATATATATATATATATATATATATATATATATATATATATATATAGATGAAGAGAGAGAGAGAGATATAAAATATATATGTAGACATATATAACATAATTTTTAATTATACTTGAGTTTTATGCTTGCAGTCATTTTTTTTTTTTGGGTGGAAACTGAAAAAAGTCAACTACAAGTACTCCTGTGGGAGACAAATTTATTCAAAAGGTTCATCATCTGCAGTGCCTGTTTTGTGTTGCTGAAGAACACCAAGTTACACGTTATGAGCACTGTAAAGCTTTCAATGAGAAGATTCTTTTCAGGAAAGAGAGAGAGAGAAATTTGTTGGTTGTTGTAAAGCACAATAAGTTTCTTGCCTTGAGAAAAGGGTGATCCACCTCTTCCCAAATAGTGGACTTTCCACTAGCTTTGAGGTTAAAAAAGCCATAAAAATCCCAAAAAAGAAGCACAAAGATAGAACAAGTCTGACATATATCTGAGACACCAGCCTGCCCACCCTTGGTTCAGACATCTTGCAAGTCTTGGGCCTACTCTCTACTAGCTTGGTCAGTCTTTGGCCTTACCTGTAGTAGTCCTTTTATAGGCAGGCAAAACAGGATTACCATTTAAGAAATCAGCCATGCATCTGAATCATTTTTGACTGCAGCAGAGCTGCACTTCCATCCATAGGCTTCTGCTAGTGATTGCAGTCTATTACAGGAACAGTGTATTTTAACTGATGCTACTCAACTAGCATTGGAAATGCCTATAATTTTGTTGGATCCATCTATCCAATTTTTAGGGCTTTTTCTGTAGTAATGGTCCCCTGACCATCCTGATGCTGAAGTGTCTAGAGCAGTTTTTTTGCTTTACATGAAAGTTTTAAGGTGGATATGACTGTCTTGTAGCAAGCTGCATCCAAATTTATGTAGCCTCCAGCACCCTCCATTTCATGTCTAGCTCTTCAAACTAAATGAAAGAAAGATTCATCCCTGAGGAGGAGAGAAGGTTATTAGGATCTAATGAGGAAGATGTGATACTACTGCCAGATTCATGCTCCTCTGAGATACACTACTGATGATGAGGGTGCATTTGCTCTAGTAGCTCTCCAGAGTTTGCCTGCTTTTGGGATACCACAGTCATTGTGGCGGTGCTTCATGTCTGTAAAGGATCTCTCATGACTCCTAGCAATGACACAATTAATGGGTAAGAAGACATCAAAACCAATTCAAAGTTGCCTTTAGGAGTGACTTAGAGTCAGACTCGCAGCTTACTGCCTCAAAGAAGTTTGTTCATTTTCACAGGTTCCCCGAAAAAAAAATCTAATAACTTTTATAAGAGTTCTTTAGCTCAGCTTACATTCTCCTCCCAGATGTCTGCAAAGGATACATATAGCAGGCATTCCTTCTACTGGTACACCAACCAGATAGCCAAATGCATGACACACACCCCTACTGCACCCCAGCCATTCAGGTTCCATTTCTGTGCCCTGCCCCAACCCTCTTTCAACACATATTTTATTTTAAAAAAATTCTTCTTTTAAACTGTAGCAAACTATTTGCTACAGTTTATACCCTGCCTGCATGGAGCGCTAAAGTGCTCAGGTTTTAATTTTTTTTTTTTTTTACTTTTAAACTGTACTACATTGCTTGCTACAATGTAGCAAGCAGTTAAGCAGCTGGTACAGTTTACAATTCAATACAGACTTTTAAAAGCTGGTATTGCATTAAAGAGAAATCAGGATCAACTGATCTATGCTCGGGGCATTTACCTCTCTTGCCCCATACTCTGTTACTGCACTGTATTTCAACTCTCAACAGAATGACAGATAAATCAGAGTGATGGATATATTTGGGAAGACAGTATATATTTCTAAACTGTTGTATATAAGATGGGATATTAATAATACATCTAAACCACTTAAACCAATTGTCAAAATAGTTTTGATTGCATTCAGCAGAAACTGGAAGCTAAATGTACTAGTGCCATTGTTAACTGAAGCATGCATTAAAATTTTATAATTGTCATGGAGCAATGTGGTATTTATTAAATAGGTGGGATACCCTTTAATAAACTTGCTTCAGTGTACTTAAATTGCATTCTGTAGCACCACATAGCATTTTAGCAGAATGTCGCACTGGTTATGGAGAATCACAGTGACCTGCAAAAACTATATGCTTATAAAATTCTTGAAGTTATTTACCAAGTAATCATTAAATGTGTTGTAGATACTTATGACAGCAAATTTACCATCTCTTCTTTATACAGATTAATTAAAAAATGAGTTGCCAGTGTTTGATTTCTATGTGGTGTTGTACAGTTTTGGTGTCGAGATTTGTTTCAGTTCCTGATCTGAGCTGTATCTCCATGGGAAGTGTATTATTTACAAGCAGTTTTGAGCTTCTTCATCATACTAAATCACAACAATTTCTTATTTATTTGCCTACATATTTGCACTACAGTTTCTGTTTGCCTACTATTTTTAAACACAGTTTTTTTCTACACAGTAGCACCCTTTTTCCCCTCAAAAAAAAGACAAGAAGCATGTAACAACTGTAGCTCTTCCCCATCAGCAAACCCTATCATTCTTAATATTTTTAAATGGCTCATACCACGAGGCCATTTCCACCCTGCCAATACCCACCCTTAGGCCTTGCTTTTCTTTACTAGGAGGGTCAAACTAGTCATACAAGGGGTAAATTTAT
This sequence comes from Protopterus annectens, assembly GCF_019279795.1. Taxonomy (NCBI): domain Eukaryota; kingdom Metazoa; phylum Chordata; order Ceratodontiformes; family Protopteridae; genus Protopterus; species Protopterus annectens. The sequence goes on along the minus strand of NC_056728.1, from coordinate 1,341,347,941 downwards.
GAATACCCATCCAGTAGTACAGCTCCATTTTAAAGGCAGACAGCGTATCACACTGTTTAAATAGGAGAGGAAGTTTGTTCCAGAGGAGGGTAGGCACTGAGTGACAAATTTATCCATCCTCTTTGTCTTATTTATTTGTTGGAGCAGATTTAGATATCTGGCCCTAGTGTTAGCTGGACAGTTTGATTTATTGAGACATAAAGAGTTCTTGGACTACTGCATCCTTATAACATTGAAAGCAAGATACAGGTCATCCCTAAACAGTCTGTATGAAAATGATTATAATGACAAAGCTTCCAGCCTTTCTTTGTAGTTCATATCCTTTTGTCTCCTGATCTTGTAGTTACAAACCTCTGGGGTCTTTCTAATTTCTTGATTTGTTTAATAAGCTACATTGCAAAGAGGACATTGCACTCAAGGATGGGTCTAATCAATGTGAAGTACAAGGAGGTGAGGACTTCTTTTGATTTAAAAGGAACTACCTTTTACTGTGAGCTGTGCAGGGTAAAATAATGTCCTAATCAGCTTTACAGTGTGATGGTCAAATATAAAGAAGTTATCCTCCCTAGTACTTGGGTGTGTCACAACCTTTTCATGTTTAAGTGGTATGTTATCTGTTATAGCCTGGATCTAGGGGTGCTACAGTGTTGCAGTTTTTGACACTGAGCTTCAACCCATTTTTGCCTGGGTGATAGAATGTTTTTTATAAATGCAAACTTATATTATTTCATAAAACATTTATTGCCTTACCTACTTTGTTTTCCACATGTATGGTACACTTGTAATTTCACACTAGCCTACTTTCACATGAGTACCATGTACTCTTATGTGTGCAACCAAATAGAGCCAATGATGCAACCTGTGTTCACAAAACTTAATCAAATATTCATCACATTTGTCTGACATAAATTTCCTCTGCAAATAAATTCTTTCAGTCTTGAACAAAGTCATTACCAAACATTGCTTCTATGTTTTTATATGGAAACTTGACTTTATACACTTTAATCCTATATATGTTTTAAGCTATTACTTTATTAAAAAACAAAAATAAAAATCTAGCAAAGCTATTCTTTCCACTGTGTGATTCCTTAAACTTCTTGTATTAGCAGCGACCTGGGATATATGCAAATTACTCTTTAAGGACATCAGGTGTTTCAGCTAATTGGCAATTCCTTTATGCCCATGACTTTTTCTTTATGGACAAATTCAGGCCAATAAAGCCAAACACCATTAGCTGTGGACATGCATATTTCTGCCTTCTTATGGCATAATCAGCACAGCACAAGTGGAATGTTTGGCTAACATTTGTAAACATGGGGTTGTTGTACCCAACTGATATCCATAAACCTTAGGGTGACTTCAAACTATCCCATCTAACAAACTAAAACAATGAGTAAAAAGGTCACACAGAAGAACCAATCAGTTAAAAAAACAAAAATAAAAATCTAGCAAAGCTAACTTTCCACTGTGTGATTCTTTAAACTTGTTGTATTAGAGGTGACATGGGATATGTTAGCTACTGCTTTATGTAATATAACTGAAAATGTCCCCCCCACGCCTTCCATTCCACCCTCTCCTCAACTATTTATACGTAAATCAGATTCATTCATATGATTCCAATTTTTTTAAGAGTTCCCACTTGTATATTTGAACATGCTTCTCCTTGTAATTTTCTTTCTTTACTTTTCTTTTATGATAACTTTGAACTTTAGCATTTTATCTGATATTGTCAGTTTTCATTTCATCCTCGCATATGGGTTCGGAGCCGATCCATCAGATCTTACTCTGTCATTACAATAGCTTGTGTCAACCAAAAAGCTCTTGGGCACCACCCCTTACCCATAATGCATTCCTCTCTGTTACCTCAGATCTCGTTTGTTGCTTTGTGAAGACATGGTCATTCCTGTGCTCTTGGGCAGATAAGTGGGGTTTTTCACACTTTATTACCTTTTTTCTTTCCTCCTTTATTAAGGTTCTAGTTTTGGCTTTAAACAGTTTTTCCCCGTCTTATTAAAATCTCTTTTTCCCCAGTAACCACTTTTTATTAGGTTATTTTCACTTTCCCTCCCTTATACCCTTCAAGGTAGCTCTGCAACTATCTTCAGTAGCTTTCTCCTTTCATTTTCTGTCATACTGATAAGTAGAATGTTATATATTGAAAAATTATTGCCTTTTTTGTTGAAGTCTTTCTCTTTTCTTGTGTGTGCGAGTGTGTAGCTGTGTGTGTGTGTGTGTGTGTGTGTGTGTGTGTGTGTGTGTGTGTGTATATATATATATATATATATATGTGTATATATATATATATATATATATATATATATATATATATATATATATATATATATATATATATATATATATATCCTTTACCGTACTTTACTATGGCTGACAAATCTGAAAAGCCGGCTGGCTTTAAGAAATGTTCTAAGTGCAGTTACAGAATTCCTTTTAGTGACTCGCACAGTTTGTGTTTACTGTTTGAGCCCCCTCCATTTACAGGAGGGTTGTTCAATTTGTCATTCCTTCAACCATAGGGCCCTGATTGAAAGGAAAAACAAACTGATGTTAAGGGGCATGTTGCCATCTTCTTTTGGAGAGGCCATTTCTGGCAGTGATCCCAAGCCTTCTGAAAAGTCTAGGTCAGCTCAGTCAAGCCCCACTTCTTCCTCTAAGAGCTCGGACAAAGGGAAGAGACCTTCCTCAGCTTCTAAAGGCTCTTTGGAGCCGAAGACCAAAATATTCAGGATGTCTGAGAAAACAGCTCAGTTGGATCCTTCAGCTCCGAGCATGTCTGTCTTGGATCTGGCTTTTTTGGCTACGAGTCAGTCTGATAAAGATAGATTGGAGCAGTTGTACTCTGATCTGTCCACTAGCCCCTTTAAGCCGAGTGCCCCTTTTCTTAGCTACTCCAAATCTCTGTCCACCTCCTCTTCCTGCTCTACCAGGAAACTTACAGAAGAAGATATGGGACGGATGGTCCAGAAGATATTGTGGGTGCAAGGCATTACTAAGTTTCCTTCGGCTCCTACCCATAAGGTCCAGGATTCATCAAAGCCGTCCACTCCTGCATTGATTCCTCCTCTAACTTCAGGGCAAGCTTTGGAGCTATCAGATCTGACATGCCCAGTGTCTTCTGGCTCAGACCCGAGAATTTCTTTTTCTTGAGATCAGGCCTGTGCTCAGAGCTCCTCAGTGTTTTCAGAGCCAGAGAGCTACCTGAACGGTAGCAAGCCTCATGGGTCATGGATTCTGTTGACTCCAGTACCTTCTGAGCAGTTGATACACCTTGGGGCTTCCATGAAGGTCAGCTCAGCTCCAGCTTAGACCCCAGGTGAGCTGTCTTCAGAGCTTGAGAGGTCCCCGGTCCATGGGTGTGCCCTGTCTGATCCTGAGTCCTTCTCTACTCAGGAACAGTCAGCCTTTGGGGCTCTGGAGAGGGCCATAGCTGTCTCTACAGCTAAAAAGACACCCCCCCACCTCAGATCCAGAGTCTTCCCATCAGCAGCCCTTGAGCACCCATTCTGACCATGACATTTCACAGGGACAGCAGGTCCTTAGGCCCCAGGATACCTGTAAGGGTACTCCCACCTCTTTTGATACCTCCCCAGAGTATCCCACTGAGGATGTCCCATGGAAGAGGACTTGTAAGAGGAAACATTTGGACTCCACCAGAGAGTCAGCCATGGAAGCCGTCAGTGAGGGAGAAGGATCCTCATGGTCACCTCCTGAGGATGTTTCCTTCTGGGACATCCTAGAGATCTTGAAGCAGAGAGGTGGCTGGCAGACAAGTTATCCTTCACCTGGAGAGTCAGTGTATCTGGCTGCCTTTGGATCCCGACCATATATTTCCTGGATGACTCTGCCCAGCTCCTAGACTGGATCTCTCTCTCTGCAGATGTGGGAGACCCCAAACTCTATTGAGCCAACTCCCAGAAGACTTAAAGTAATCACTGTGCCAGCAGACAAAAAGTTTTGGACTAAAGAGGTTGCAGTAGATGCCATGGTCATCACAACAACTACCAAGAAGGAACTCTGAGAGGAAAGTTCCACGATCCATCCCCCTAATAAGGACTCCAGGATGATGGATAGATGTGGGAAGCGAGTTTTCTTTTCAGCAACCTTTACCTTACAGTCACTGAATTACCTTTTTCATTTTACTATATTTCAGAGGGATCTGATCAAGGAGCTCACAGAAACCCTTGAGGAAATCATAGCTGACGATGCCTGAGAGGATTATTTCCCAGCTGGCAACTATACATTCTATAGCTAACTCTTCCATGAGGCTGATATCACATGCAGCTGAGGAAACGAGCAGAGCAAGCGGGTTCAGGCATATCTGTGAAGAGACATGCCTGGATGCACCTTTACGACTTTGCAGAACGTTTTAAGTCTTTGTTCAGCAACACTTTGTTTGACGGCACTTCCCATTTTAGTCCTAATGTCAAAGATATGCTATCCATGTGTGAAAAGGAGGGTAAAGACCCTTTCTGCCATGGCATACATTTTCCCACCCCTCAGAAACCATATCCAAATGGTCAGAGAGGTTGTGGCAAAATGTGGTTCAAAAAATTGCAAGGGTCTTATTCTGACACACATGGAGAGAGTTCCCCCAGAGGCAGAGGGGGGAGCAATTTTGGAAGAAGCCACCCTCACGGCAGAGGAGGCCTGAAGAACCAAGGGTCCAGAGAGCCTTTCTGTGGGAAACCCTTTCAGCACTCTTGAAAGGAGGCCCAATTGTCCACCTCTGGAGGCAATCGGGGGTCAACTATCCCTGCACTGGAGAGCCTGGCTAAACATAACCACCGAAATATGGAAGCAGAGGATAATATCCAGAGGTTACCAAATACCCTTTCTCCACCCTCCTTCCCCATACAAGAAAATCCCAGATGTTCCACCCAGTCAAAGGGATTATGCAGTCATCAAAGTGGTTCCCCCAGACTCAAGAGGATTCGGGACTTACAGTTGTTTTTATTTCCAAAGAAAGCAAGGGACTGGAGACCAGTATTGCATCTCAGCAGACTAAACAAGTCAGTTCAGTGCCAAAAGTTCCGAATGGTCATGGGTACAGTCCATATTTCCTTTTTTGGAACTGGGCGAATGGATGTGCTCCATAAACCTTTAGAATGTGTACTACCATATAAAGATGGACAGGCGATCCAGAAGGCATTTACGCTTTGGGCTGGGAGCCAGTCATTACCAGTTCAGAGGACTGCCCTTTGATCTCACTACCACCCCAAAGTGTTCATCAAATGCATGGCAGTGGTAGCAGATCACCTGAGATGACAAGGATTCCACGTGTTTCCCCTATTTAGATGATTATCTCATTTCTGCCCAGACCAGGCATCTACTTATTCAAGCAAGGAACTCTGTCATCCACACCTGTACAGTTAGGCATAACCATAAATTATGAAAAATTTCAGTTGGAACCATCCCAAACATCGGAATTTATATGAGCAGTCTTGGTTATGTGCTAGATGATTGTGAAACTTCCATCCTCCAAGGTACAGATGATCAGAAGTCAAACTCACAAGCTGCTTCAAAACAGGATGATAGCTGCCCGTTATGTCCAGGCTGTGGGATTAATGGCATCAGCTATCATCTTGGTCCCACTAGTGAGATTTCACATGTGAATACTACAACAGTTACTAGCTGCAAAGTGGTCAGTTCACCAACACCCAATGTCATACCAGATTCTCATTACAGATACCTGCAAAAGAGATCTCTTATTGTGGATTAATTCCACTCAACTAACACAAGGCCCACCCTTTGCTCCCCCACAGTTGCAGGCCACTGTGACAGTAGACCCTTCCCAGATAGGGTGAGGGGGGCATTTTCTAGGGAAGATGGGTCTATATTACAACACCAAAATGGCAGTTAGCCGAATACCGAAACGTTGACATGTAAATAGCGAACAGCGAGAAAGTTGAATGCCCGAAACCGTGAATTTCAAAATAGCGAATTGCTATAGCTTGCCCTTATCCGGCATAGCTCCGTAACTTAAATGTGTGATAGTTACTGACCTTAGGGTTAGGGTGCAGGTTAAGGTAAGTGCATAAAGTGTATGTTGCATGTATTACTATATATGCACTTAATTTAACCAGCACCCTAACCCTAAGGTCAGTAACTGTCGCACATTTAAGTTACGGAGCTATGACAGAAAAGGACCAGCTATGGCAATTTGCTATTTCGAAATGTGTGGTTTCGGGCATTTGACGTTCTCGCAGTTTGCTATTTACATGTCGATGTTTCGGTATTTGCATAACTGCCATTTCGGTGTTCTAATATAAACCCAGGGAAGACAGTCCATGGCACATGGTCTAACAATGAGGCCAATTTACACATAAACGTCCTGGAGATGAGAGCAGTGCTTCTAGCATTACAAGCCTTTCAGTATGTTCTCCTTCAAGGAACAGTGATGACCCAATCAGACAACATGTCAGCGGTTTGATACATAAACAGGGAGGGACCAGATCATACCCCATGTGTCGAAAAGTGCTCCAGGTATGGAGGTAGGCCATATCTTCAAACCGTTTTCTTTTAGCAATGCACATTATGGGAAAGTCCGACATGATAGCACACAGGCTGAGCAGATCCATTCTCATGCCTTGCAAATGGTCCCTCAACCAGAAAGTGGCAGAAGAAATTTTTCGCAGATAGGGCCAGCCGTGATGTGACTTCTTTGCATCCCTCCCGAACAACAAATTCAGTAGCTACTTTCCCTTAATTCTCCCGATGTGGGAGTCACCAAGGGATGCTGCGATACATGATTTGCCTCCCGGTCTACTGTATGCCTTTCCCAACATTCCCTTGATTCCCAAATTTGTCCAGAAAGCAAACAGGTTGAAGAGAAAGGTAATTCTCATTGTCCCTTTTTGGCCTCAACAAATCTGGTTTCCCTTCCTTTGGCTTCATTTATGGAGAAAACCATGGACCCTGAATCCCACTCCAGACCTACTGTCACATCCAACAGGAATGATTCATCCCAGTCTGTCCATCCTCAACCTCACGCTGATGGCTTGGTTTCTCCAATTCCATTATAAGCCAGACAGCCTATGCTCTCCTTCCCAGGCTGTCATATTTTACTATCCTCCCATAAGCCTTCCACTCAAAAACTTTATAGGAGCAAATGGAAGAGGTTTGTATTCTGGGCTCAACACCAGGATGTAGATCCCTTCACTGCACCAGTCCACTCTATCCTTGAATTCTTGGCTCACCTTTTTGATAATGAAGCAGCTGCCTCTACAATTAGAGTGCAATTAGCAGCAATCTCTGATTTTCACATCGGGAAAGATCATCACTGATCTTCCACAAACTCTGCAAAACATTTTTGAAGGGAATAAGACCACCTCATAAGGATCCCCTCCTCTCCATGGGACCTAAACTTAGTGCTGCATTTTATTATCCAGCCCCCATTTGAACCCACAGAGACTTTATATAAATTTTGTGTCTTAGTAGACCATCTTCCTAGTGGCCATTACATCTGCTAGAAGAATATCAGAGATTCAGGCCTTATCTTCCCAACTTCTGTACCAGATTTTCCATAAAGACAGAGTTTGCTTGCACACCAACCCCTCCTTTTTACCTAAAGTTGTTTCAGAATCCAATATCAATTGCACCATTAACTTATCCATTTTCTTTCCTAACTTTAGTAACAAAGGTGAATACATATTGCATTTGATGGCTGTCCATAGGCAATTATATTTTTATCTACACAGTATAAAGGATTTTAGGAAGGCAAATTAGTTACGTATCTGCTTTACAGGCCATATGAGGGTCCTTCCAGTATCTAAAGTTACTCTAGCAAAATGTGTCTCTGATTGCATTTCCTTCATCTACTCCAAACAAGGTATACATCTTCCTAAGCAAAACAACAAAACCAAAAAGTAGAAAACTAAAATAATAGTTAGTTATTTTGGGCACTGTTTATGGTCATATTTTATTATAAATCTTCCTAAACCTGTTTGAGTTCACTCAACTCTTGGCCATGGCCACTAAGGCAGTTTTTCAGGCTAATGCGTCCATGGACAGAATTTGTGCAGCAGCCACATGGGCTAATCGTAATAGCTTCATCACTCATTACAAATTGGACTTGGTCTCCAGGAGAAGAGCCTCCTTTGGCTCAATCTTTCTGAGAAGCATCCTTCCATGAGTCTGTCCGGGATAAAGGTAGTTGCAGACTCTGTCCCGTATGTAAGGATGAAATGAAATTTGACAATATCAGATAAAGAAGTTATGTACTTGCCATAATGTTCCATCTGTATTGTTGATTTTCATTTCTCCTCACATCCCCTCCCTCCAAGCCCCCATCCTTTGCTCCTGGTAGAGCGGGAAGTTCCATATTGGTAGATTGGCTGTATTTCTCCATACTCCAGAAATGGTACACTGTGGTCTTTTTTATGTGAATGTGAAATTCTCTTTATACTGTACTTTGTACTCCTACATAAGATAGCCTTAGCAAACAAGATCTGAAGTAATAGGCAGGCATGCATTATGGGTGAGGGGAGGTGCCTAAGAGCTTTCTGGTTGCTATGAGCTATTGCAATGGCCGAGTCGGATCCGATGGATCGCATCGGAACCCATATGTGAGGAGAAATTAAAATCGACAATACAGATGGAATGTTATGGTAAGTATATAACTTCCTTCCCCCCAGTTATTGTACCTGTGGCCAGTTAGCCCATTTACTTAGGATCCTTCTGCTAACATACTGTATCTCTCTTTTCCTTAACTCCATTTTTCCAAAGTGCTGCATTATCCATTTTATTTCATCTAAACTGGGCTTGTCTTTTGTCTTCCAGTTCCATGTGGTACCTTTTTTGACTACTGTGAACAGAAGAGATATTTATTCTTGTATCAGTGTAGATAATTTTCATTTTTCCCTTGATAAGGAGTGTCATTTCCTCAGTCACTTTAACCTCTTCTCCAGTAATGATATTTGTAACTCCTTACAACTCTCAGTGAAAATCCTTTAACAGTTTACAATCCTAAAAACATGTCCACAGGTTCATCCCTCACATCACGTCTCTATCACTGGACACATTCTAATCAGTCTGGCTGGAATATAAAAATATTTATGCAGACACCTCCAACCAAAAATCCTAAATTTTCTGGATCTAGTAACTTGTCCGGAGTCTGTACATATCTCTTTCTGCTTTAATGGTGTATGTTATTTCTTTATTTTATTTGTTAATCAGGTGAGTGTGTTAGTCCAAAGATGCTTTTCAGTCATTCTTTTTGTAAAATTTGTAAAATCTTTTCTGATGATGCTTACAAAGATACTTTTTTCTTAGTAGTTATTTGTATGCCCTACTGATTGAGGATTTTGTCTGTACTGCTCTGTTCTTGTATGTTTGAGGAATTCCATTATTTGCAGACTGCCCTGGGTGCATGGTTTCTGGTCTGAAATTTGTATTTTTTTCTCAATACTGCTATGAAGAGCTGGTAACATTTTTCCCTTAACTCAAATAGTTGCTTTGCTTCTTCCCACATGATTTCCTTTTCATATCGTAATTTTTGTTCCCAATATCTGGGATTACTGTTTCTCTTTCTCCATATTTTGGCAACCAATTCTCTCTGAATCCACTTTGACTTATGGAATTGATATCCAATTGGAAGTATATTTAAACATGCTTATCAGAATACTGTTTTGATATGTTTATGAAAGCATAATTCTTTGGGGAGTTTATCCAGTGCTTTCCAGGCTTCTGTTGACTCCCAAATCTGTAGGAATCCTTCCCTCTCTGGCCACATTCCTTTCTACTTTGGAAGGTAATTGCTTGTTTGCATCAAGTAAAGGAGACAGAGTTGTGTCATACTGTGATAGTCCTCCAAGTTCAGCATCCCCAGACATCCCTGATTGTACTGAAAACTTTTGAGTTCTTTTTCTAGTTTAGGCGATATTTCTTCCCCTGGCTGGGGGTAGCAGAAACAGCTTAATTGCGATGAATTTTACTCTAAAATCCATCCTTCCATCAATCCATCCACAACCTCTTTTTTCCCATTTTTGCACATGGGGTTGGGATGTCACTTCAACAGTGACTATCATCTAGAGTTGAGGTTTATAGCACTGGGTGGCTAGCCCTGACATGGTCTCAAATTCAGCCATATTATTTCCATTTTTTTTAACTTGGTTATCATTTTTTGTAGAATGTCCTGACACATTTCATATGCTGCTTCATCTACATGCTGTTTACCTATATCCCTAAATATTTAATCCTTTCATGTCCCTATAGTAAGGGGTACCTGTGGACCATATCACATGAGGGCACCTTGTTCATTATTATGACTTTGTTTTTTGTCTCAGAAGGACTTTTATAATTATCAAGTATGTCAAATAATGTGTGTTTGTCTTGCTCTGTCTGAGTTTCATAGACTAGTATATCATCCACAAATAATGATTGATTCTCCTTGGTAGGACAGCACCGGTAGCCTTGTATATCTGATCTTATTTCTCCGACAAATTGCTGTAAGTGTAGTGTAAACAGAAGATGGAAGAGAGGCCAGCCCTACCTTGTACACTTTGTTAGCCCAAAGGCATTAGACAACTCCTCCCCAATATAACGTAGCATAGGCTATTATATCATCTGCAAATAATGACTTTCCTTGGTAGGGCACCACTGGTTGCCTTGCCTATCTGATCTTATTTCTCTGGTCATTTGCAGATCACTAAAGCCAATAACTCTGCTGGTGAAGCACTATTCTCTTGCGCCATAGCCAAATTATGGAACTAACTCCCACCCACAATTACCTCCGTACCATCATGCACCCACTTCAAAACTTTACTAAAAGCACACCTAAAAACATGCTGCCTATGCCCTTGCAACTCCCACTCTAATATCATCCACCCCATCCAACCATTACCTTTCTTTCCACTCCACTAGCTACTTGATTATAGCAAGCTCAGATGCTCATAAGCCTAGTACTTATTATACAGCAGGAACTTCTCATTGCAACATTTGTTAATGTCTGTTATGTACTTCACAGATAAAGATTCTAGTTGTCTACTGATGTACTATGTTCTTCATCTGTAAATATGTTGCAAGTAATTGCTATGTTAAATTGTTAATCGCTATGTAATCTAATGTAACTACTGTCTGTTTATTTTACTGTGGAGCTTTTCTCCCCAGGCCTCCGCTGAAAATGGACCTACGTCCAGTCGGACAATCCCGGTCAACAAATTTAAATAAATAAATAAATAAATAAATTTGCTCTAAGTATAGTACAAACAGAAGAGAGGAGAGAGGACAAAATGGTTGTACTCCTGTCAGCCCAAAAGCCTTAGACAACTCCCCCTTTCCCCACATACATTTTATGTAAGCTTTTACTTCCACGTATAATCTGTTTACTAGGGCAATCCATTCTGGGTTAAAATTGAAGGTCTCTAATGTGATTTCTAGAAATTGCTAAGTTTCCTTATCAGATTCCTTTTTGGCATCAAGAGCTATTAACAGGATTCATTTTTTTTTACTCTTAAGTGTCTTTCTGGACTTTAAAGTTTTATTAATACTGTCAACTGTCTGTAATTTCTTCTTATTGGGTCTGTAGTTTCTTCTGTACTTATTTCCTCAATTAAAATTCACCATTCACCTTCACTTAATTTAGGTAATGGCATTTTTTGAGATAGCTCCTCATCTCACGTGTTAAGTTTAACTGGACCGTTTTAATATAACCTAGCATCAGTATTGTACCATTATTTTGTGTGGGTATTGAGTAATTTTACCAGAATCTGGGTTTTTAGCTTAAAAACATTTCTCTCTACCTTTGTTGCTGAAGAGTTTATGCCATGATTTTAGTAATGCCTAGAAGAGTAAAAATAACTATACTGTAGGATTTTGTCTCGCTGCTCGTGAATATTGTCTAAATAATCCCATATATCCTTTTTAAGTTCTGCTATTTGTAAAGTTCTATGCTCTAAAACATTTTCAGCCTGCTTCTTCAGCAGATCTTTTACTTTTTGTAAGTTCTCACTATAATTTCTAAAACTGTTTTGCTATATTACATTAAATTTTATGGTGGCTGTGTCTCAGACCTGAAGTTTACTATCATTCCATCTTCTAGATACCAGCCGTTTGTTCTAATTGCACCACAACATATTTTATCATGTGTTCTGTCCAACCTCTGAAAACTGTATTTCTTAGCAAAATGAAATGGAAAAGCCCAATGTATTCTTGGGTTGCCATTTAATCTTATATGTATGGGTGCATTATTTTAGATTACTAAATATAACATATCTCATTCCAAAGGGAAAAACAGTGAGTGTACTTGATGGAGAAATCTTCTTACTAGAACTTTCATTCAAATGTTTTACCCTTTAAGAGATAGGGGGTTTAAATTCTGGAGAGGGATGGCATTCTGCATACTTTCGACATTCAAATGCTATGCCTGCCAAGTTAAACTCAAATTGAGATTTCAAGCTGTTCTGCATTATTGTTATATTTACAGTACATTAAAGTTCAGTATAAGAGTACAGATGTTCTATGTGTTTCACTGTTGCAGTCATCACATTTGGGTTATCCCTGCCAAGGTAGCCCTCAGTTGGCCCAAATACCAGAGGCTTAGTATTTCTGCATCAGTTGCTGTCACTCCAGGACTGACGTCAGGTCATCAGTACTATAAAGTAAGGCAGCCAACGCCATTACATCAGTCTTTCCTGCCGAGGATCAGAAGCAGTTCGCACGAGTGCCGGTCAGCTGCTACCTAAGTTTTGTTTTCCAAACTGAAGTTGAAGTCTTCTAAAGCTAAGCTGCAGAAAATAAAGAGTTACAAGAGTTAATGCATTCTGCAAGTCAAGTAACTAAGCACACCTTACACTGTGGTTTTGATGCCCTAGAAACTTCTTGCAGGGCAGCAGTCACTGGTTCTGTCCTTAGAAGGCACACTTGGCTTAAGGAACAACCCTTGCCAGACCATGTCAAATCCAAATTATTGGATGCACCCAAAGACAATTTATTTGGCAACAAGGCAGAGGAGGTCTTAAAAAAGATGGAAGAAAAAGCTAAATCTATGCAGACAGTTAAGGATTTCCTGCAGGTCCAGCCACCCAGGTTCAGTAGGCATTGCTTCTCCAAGCACTGGTGCTTTCCTGCCCCCTCCAGGTCAGTTCAGCCCAGACCCCAGGGAAGCAGACCCCCCAGACAACAGCCACAGGGAATGCAGAGATCTAATCAATGGAGTTCCTCCACCTCAAAACCAGGGAGTGCTAAGCCACCACCTCATGGTAAGAACTCACAATGACTCTCCACTTCCACCCCCTCCCTCTGCCCACCTGCACTTGCCCTTAGGAGGAAAACTCTCTCTCCACGCAAGCCCCTGGGACACCATTACCAACTACCAATGGGTCCTCAACATAGTGTCCCACAGATACAAATTTTCTTTCCACATTCCACTAACCACAAAAAGGTTCCCAGATCTTCCTCCAAACCAATGGGCAAAGGCCAAAAAGCAAGTCCTTTCCCTGCTTTCTATGAGGGCAATAGAGCACATTCCTGCAGAAAAGATTGGCCAAGGTTTCTACTCCAGGTTCTTCCTGGTACCCAGAAAAGAGGGCACCTGGCACCCCATCCTCGATCTATCCATTCTCAACACCTTCCTGGTGATACCAAAATTCAAACTGCTCACCCTCCAGCAACTACTACCTATGCTCTCCAAGGATGCTTGGTTAGCCACCCTAAACCTAAAAGAGGCCTACCTCCACATCCCAATCAGGGAATCATGCAGGAAATATCTATGTTTCAAGGCAGGATATCTGCACTTTCATTTCTCTGCGCTTCCCTTTGGCTTATCTCTTGCTCCCAGAGTTTTTACAAAATGCCTGGCTCCCACCATTGCTTTTTGCAGACAAAGAAATATTCAAATTTACCCATACTTAGACGACTGCCTAATTCAGGCAGACAGTCAGGAAAAGCTGCTCAAGCACCTCACCTTTGTAAAGGCCCTACTGACCTCCCTAGGGTACACTATCAATGAAAAGAAATCCAAACTAGTACCCACCCAAAAGATTATGTTCCTGGGAACAAGCCTGGACACAGCATCCCAGATGGCATTCCTTACACCAGAAAAGCAAACTTACCTGACAGCCATTTCTTTCAACTAGCCACCAGACCCCAGTTATCCGCAGGGAAAATCCTGAAAGCTCAAGGGTTCAAGGCATCTTGCATTCTACTCATTTCAAATGCCAGACTGCATATGAGACAACTTCAGTGGTACCTAAAAAGCCTTTGGTGTCAACACTCTCAAGACCTGGAAACTCTTATACCAATGATACCTTGCCTAAGGAAATATTTTCTATGGTGGGCAGCAGCATGCTACCACAACAAGGGACTACCCTTCTCACCACACCATATCGCCCAGATCCTCACCACAGATGCATCAGACTATGCCTGGGGTGCACACCTGGACAGCAGGTGCATACAGGGCCAATGGAGCCCACATCAAATACATCTGCACATCAACCAAAAAGAGGTGTTGGCTGTTCAGCACACATTGACAGCTTTCAGGGCCCTTCTCTCCAGGGCCTCTACTGATCAAAACATACAACACCACTGTGATGTGGTATAACAACAAGCAGGGAGGGACTCACTCCTACCCTCTATGCAGGCTTGCCATGACCCTTTGGCACACAGCCTCAGCCTTGCATCTACACCTGTTAGCGCAATTTCTGCCAGGCTCTCTAAACTCTCTGGCAGACAACTTAAGCAGAAATCTTCCAGACCCACGTGAGTGGCAGCTAGACCCTTCACCCTAATAACTCAGAAGTGGGGTACCCCAAAGGTCGACCTCTTTGCTTCCCACTCCATCAGCTGAGCAAGTTCTGCACCAAGGAGCCTCACTGCAGCCTGGAAAGTGGATGCCCTATCCTTCCAGTGGGTCAACCTCTTGGTCTATGCTTTTCCCCCACTACCTCTCATTACCAGGGTACTGCTCAAAATAAGGGAGGAAAAACCAAGGATAATTCTAATTGCTCCAGACTGGCCTTGCCAGCTCTGGTACCCACTGCTGCACAGCCTGTTCCCCTCTGCCACCATGGCATCTCCCTCAGATCCCATCCCTTCTAACCCAGAGGTAAGGAGAATTCATGCATCCCGAATTGCCGATCCTCAATTTGGCAGCCTGGTTTATTCCCTGACCACTGGACAAGCTGCCATTCTCAGTAAACAAGTTCTAGATGTTATACATAAGGCCAGATGCCCTAGCACTAGAAAGTCTTATGCTGACAAATAGAAAAGGTTCTGAACCTGGATCCAGAGTAAGGGAGCCAATACGGCACAGCCCTCCCTACCTCTCATCCTAGATTACCTAGCTGACCTGCTACTCAGTGGTCTCTCCTTTTCCTCTATTAAAATTCAGACGTCTGCTGTCTCTGCTCATTTCAACACTGAGCAACCACTTCCCTCACACCGTCTCATCAAACAGTTCCTAAGAGGGGCTAGCAACTTAAGGCCACCCAGAAGAGCACCTACCCCAGCTTGGGACCAAAACTTTGTGTTGGAAAAGCTAGCCCTGCCCCCATTTGAACCAGCAGCTTCAGCAGAGTTAACGTTTCTCTCCTGGAAGACAGCCTTGCTTCTGGCCATCACTTCAGCCAGAGTATCTGAGCTACAAGCACTCATGGCTGTAGAGCCCTTCGTCATCTTCCATGCTGACATGGTGTCCCTCAGGACTAACCTGTCCTTCATGCCAAAAGTGGTGTCCAGTGTGGCTCTCAACCAATCCATTCATTTGCCCACCTTTTTCCCTAACCCACAAAACAAGGGAGAAAGGATACTACACTATCTAGATGTGAACAGACAGCTCAGATTTTATCTAGACAGGACTAAATCATTCTGAAAGACTGATCAATTGGTAGTCAGCTTTGCTGCAGGAGCAGAGGGAAAAGCCATATCAAAACAAACCATTTCCAAATGGATAGCACATGGTATCCATTTCTGCTACAAGCAACATGGGAAACCTCCCTCTAAGGGGGTCAGGACTCACTCTACCAGAGCAGCCTCCACCTCTACAGCTTTCCTCAGAGTAGTCCCCACCAGGGACATCCTGGAGGCTGCAACATGGACATCTGTTCACACCTTCACCATGCATTATCACCTGCCTATCTTCTCCAAATCCAGGGCAGGCTTTGCCACTGCGGTCTTGCAGGGCATCCTAGCCAGCCCCTAGTCTTCTTGACTGCCTCCACCCTTTTCCTCAGCTTTGGGAATCAACCCAAATGTGATGACTGCAACAGTGAAACACGAAGAACATAGTACAGTTGTGTACACTTACATAAATGTAGATGTTCGAGTGTATTCACTGTTGCAGTCCTGGCTTCCCCTCCCTCCGTCCCCCTTTTCTCTCACTGTCTCTCTCTGTCTCCTTACAAGGAACCTTTTGGTATTTAATTTCTACTGGTGTGGTTCTTTCACTAGATCCTGGCTCCCACTTGGGGGCTCCTGAAAGTGTAAGAAAAATTGATGAAATTGCATTCCCTGCCTTACTTTATACTACTGACGACCTGACATCAGTCCTGCAGTGACAGCAACTGATGCAGAAGTACTAAACCTCTGGTATTCGGGCAGACTGAGGGCTACCCTGGCAGGGATAATCTAAATGTGATGACTGCAACAGTGAATACACTCGAACATCTACATTTATGGTAAGTGTACACAACTGTACTATTCCTCTGCAAGACCATCAGCTAAAAATGATGCACATCCCTAGTATGAATCTAACAATCTGAATAAGCTGCAAATAGTGATGGACAAGCCACAAGACCATGCTAGACAGTGGCTGTTAATGAGAAGTGCTAGAACAACAGTAACATCAAAAAGAATAATGACTTAAACTGCTATATCAGAGAAAAAAAGTAGAGTCTAGAGCCCTTTCATGGTTTTTAAAAGAAATGGCAAAAATTAAATATGCGAATTGTAAAACTTGATCTATAAAAAATATTTAAACAGTACTTACCTCCTTTTCCTGGAATCAGTTTAATTATAAAACATATATAAAAAAGAAGAGGTGGTCAAAATGAGTGCTTAACAGACAAAGAAGCTTTTTATATTCTGAGATGGAAAGTGCACAATACAGCTATAGTGTCTTCCTTGCATCACACATGTAGCCAATCAGAGCTCAGGAACTGTATATTATTACTGATTGGTCTAATTGAAAGCTTTTTGTTAGTATTTGGTGCAATAAGCAAGGCCTAAACATCTATCCATTTACTTTGTAGACATGGTAAACTGAGAAATCACTTACACATTTATACCACATTTTCCCTTGCCCTTATGGTGCATCTTAGAGGTGAAACTTTCATGCTTTGTATTAAGTCTTATGTCTAGTTAACAAATACATTATTTATTTAAATTATTTGACAGCTGTTTTTCTGTCATCCTAGAGCATATATGCATTCTCATGTACAGACTCCTACAAATCCCACTGAGCTAAATGCAACTGTCCCCACAGGCATACACATCTCTCTGACATCCTCTTTTTTTCATACTGGAGTGCATTATTGTTTTTTATAGAACATCTGTAGCTGTCTGGGCTTCATCTACAACTTGCAGTTTGTTTGGAATGGCTAAACTACTACTGTTTCAATATTTATTGGAGGCAGTTAACACTTCTATACCATTTAATACATTTAATTTATAAGTAGCAATGCCATTTATTCAGTGCATTGTGCCACATTAAAACTTCAGCTTTGAAGAAACTAAAAGCAATTGATTTTAGTTAACTGAGTTTTTGAAGACAGATGTATTCTTATGTGACACCTCTTGCTCTCTACTTTTTTAGCTATCCCATAGAATTGCATTCAAGTACCTCAAGAAATATATTCCAGCAGACGAGGAAAGGTGAGAGAATCCTGGAGCAGGTGAAAGACTTTATGAAACAACACATTTATCCCGCTGAAAAGGTTAGTTCATTTTATTTATATATTTATTTATTTTATTTTTATTTATTTTACATTTGTTGACCGGGCTAGTCTAACTGGAATAAAATCCATTTTCAGTAGAGGCCCGGGGAGAAAAGCTCCAACACAGATAATTTTATACAGTAAAAAATAATAAGTTCAAAGCAGTATAACAGTAGTAAAATAGCTCTAAACAGTTACAGCCATTCACATACACAATATATGACTGTAATAATTGTCTCAAATTCAAAGAATTATAATGATAATTAAAAAAAAAGGGACTAAACAGTTTACAGACATACAGATTAGGTACAGTTGACATTACAAGTTTACCTATATATATATTTATACGCACACACATGTACACACACACACACACACACACACATATATGTGTGTGTATATATATATATATATATATATATATATATATATATATATATATATATATATATATATATATATATATATACGTATTTGCAGTGAGGTGCATTAGATGTTCATCATGTTTCACTGTTGCAGTCATGACTGTAGGGTTCTCCCCTGCCGGCAGGCAGTCCTCGGTCGGCCAGAATCCCAAAGTCTGGGTCCCGCATCGGCTGCTCGGCCATGCTCCCTGACGTCAGAGTGCCAGGAGTACAAAGCTGGCAGCCGACGCCATGTTCTCCAGTCTTTCTTGCCGTGCGGTGATAGCAGTTCGCAAGTGCCGGTCGGCTGACTCCTGACAATTTTTCGTACTTCAGTCCGAAGACTTTCTTCTCTTACTCAAAGCTAAGTACCCCATTGGGGAAAATTTTTTCTTGCTCCAGTCCGATGTCAGAAAAAGTTAATAATTGTATTTCATGTGGGAAGCAAATACCTCATAAGGATTTTCATTCTTACTGTATTCCTTGCTTAGGCCCTGACCACGATGTAGGTAGTTGTCAGTTTTGTGCTAGATTTAATCAACGTACGATTAAACGAAGGTACGATTTTGCATTTCATTACTTCGGTAGGCGTTTTAATTACAAAATGTCGTTGGACACGCTTCCGGCTACCGGAGTTCACAAATGACACAAGGATAAAGACAGGCCTCCGAGGTCCAAATCAGATGATATTGTACAAGCAGAGCCAGCTTCAGGTTCGGCCGTCGTCAGTGAGGCGCTTTTGCAGCCCCTGTCGTCGGCCATTTCGGAACCGATGGCCAAAACGGACTCCCACGAGGAGCCAACCAGGCCTTTGAATGTTTCAGTTGCAGGACCTTCGGACAATGCTCCTTCGGATGGGTCCGGAGCCGCTGTGCAGGTACCGGCTTCTAAAGGGGTGTTCAGGCCTACTCAGCTTCTGATAAAGGCAAAGCCAAAGATAAAGGCAAAGACTCCTTCCAAATCGAAGACTACAGCCCAGGCCTCCTCTGATCCGGGACCCAAGTCTCAGAAACAGTTACTTAAGATGGCGGAGGACTTACTTACTATGATTAGGGGTTCACATCCCCCTCCATATAAAAGGCCAAGGCAGGAATTGTATTATGACTCCTCTGATCAGGCTTCTGTTTCTTCAGTTTCTTCTTCTGACCAGGATTATTCTTTCCCTCCTTATGAGGATTCCGATGCTGAGGAATCCATTCCTTCAGCTTCTCCCCCTGAGGATTTTTCTTTTGGGAAAACTTTACATGAAATGAGGGAACATTTTCACTGGGAAGGACAGGAGTACTCGGAATCTAAGAAAAGACTTGGGGATTTTCTTCTTCTTCCCCAACATAGACCCCTGGCTATACCTCCTATTTTGGATATTGTGGATGATGCTTTCTCGGAGGCTAACTTAACTCCTGACTCTTTTCCTCCAGCTCCTGTTAAGCCAGACAGATATTATAGGGTTCCTGATTCCCACCTGTTTTTATACAAGAATCCTACTGCTGATCCTGAAACCATTTCTCAGGGCCTTAAGGGGATTAAGGCCGCTTCTGCTAAAAACCCCATTCCCACTGAGAAGGATTCCAGATCTTTAGAAAGATGGGGCAAAAAAGTGTACACTTCTGCAACTTTAGCTATTAGGGCTTTAAACTGTCAATTTCATATGCTGAAATACCAGCAATTTCTTCTGTCTGTTTTGAAACAAAAGCGAACTTCCATTTCCGCTTGTGCAGATAAGGAATTACATGACTTAATGCATGCCACTGAACAAGTAGGGAAGCATGGTTTACACTGTGGTTTTGATGCTTTGGAGGCTTCTTGTAGGGCTGCTGCCACTGGCACAGTCATTAGAAGGCATGCTTGGTTAAAGGAACAAAACTTGCCAGATTAAGTAAAAGCTAAGTTATTGGATGCTCCTGTTCAGTATAATGTTTTGTTTGGATCTAAGGCTGAAGAGGTGATAAAGAAGATGGAGGACAAGGCAAAATCCATGCAAACAGTTAAGGATTTCTTACAAGTACAGCCACCCAGATTTAGTAGGAATTGGCCTACTAAAAATTGGTCCTTTCCCAATTCAGACAGGCCTCAGAGGGGTGTAGATACAGACGCTCCCGAGGAAGGCCCCAAACGCAAGCCTCTTATAGACCAAGACAGTGGACTGCTTCCACCCCTAGGGGAGGAGAGGACAGGTCGCAAGCTCATAGAAAACAGGCTCAATGACTCCCTCTGTTGGGCTGCAGGAACTTCTTGCCTGGAAGCCCCTCTCGGAGGAAAACTTACTCTTTTTCACCTAAATTGGACTCCTATAACCCAAGACAAGTGGGTTCTAGATGTGGTTTCAAGAGGTTACAAATTCCATTTTCATACCCTACCAAGACCAAGCGGATGGCCGGATCTACCAAAACATCAATGGTTAGAGGCCTTAAACCAGGTGGAAGCCCTCTTGGCTATGAAAGCCATAGAACTGGTTCCACTTTCAGAAATGGGACAAGGTTTTTTACTCAAGGCTCTTTCTAGTCCCCAGAAAGCAAAATTCATGGAGACCCATTCTGGATCTGTCAGTCTTGAACACTTTTCTCGAGATACCAAAATTCAAGATGCTTACTCTACAGCAGCTACTTCCAATGCTGACCAAAAATGCATGGATGGTAACTTTGGATTTAAAGGAGGCTTATTTACACATTCCCATCAGGCAGGAGTGCAGAAAATACCTCAGGTTCAAGGCCGGAACGAGCACTATCAATTCTCTGCGCTGCCCTTTGGATTGTCTACTGCGCCCAGGGTCTTCACCAAATGCCTGGTTCCAGTAGTAGCTTATTGCAGACTCAAGGGAATTCAAATTTACCCTTATCTGGACGACTGTCTTATTCAGGCAGACAGCAAGGATGTCTTACTCCAGCATCTAGAATTTGTTCAGAAACTTCTCAAGTTCCTGGGATTCACTGTAAACATAAAAAAGTCAAATCTGACACCCTCACAACAGATAACTTTTCTGGGTGCTCTTCTAAACACAACAACCCAGATGGCATTTCTGACATACGAAAAAGAATTACAGCTGCCTTCAACTTTCAAAACCTTGGCATCATTAACTCCGCTTTCTGCAAGGAAATTCCTGCAGGCTTTGGGTTACATGGCCTCCTGCATCCTTCTCGTACCATATGCAAGACTACATATGAGGAAAATACAGTGGTACCTAAAAAGTGTATGGTCTCAGCATTGCCACAGTTTAGACAATGCAGATCTACGTCCTGCCTTGTCTTCAAAAGGAATTCCTTTGGTGGTCCAAGGCATGTAGTCAAAACAAAGGGAAAGCCTTCAGTCTGCCTCCAGCCAGTCAGATATTAACCACGGACGCCTCAGATTATGCATGGGGAGCCCATTTGCAGGGCAACTGTCTGCAGGGCCTTTGGACAAAGGATCAGAAGCACCTGCATATCAATTTAAAGGAAATGTTAGCCGTTCAGAACACTCTATTGGCCTCCAGGACAACTACTGATATGGACAGACAACACCACAGTTATGTGGTACATAAACAAGCAAGGGGGATCACATTCCTATCCCCTTTGCAGACTAGCCATGAATCTATGGAACACAGCTCTAGCTTACAAACTGGACCTTCTAGCTCAGTTTCTACCAGGGAAGCAAAACATCATGGCAGACAGTCTGAGCAGAAATATGTCAGACCCACACGAATGGATGCTAGACACTGAAATATTCAAGATGATTACAGCAGTCTGGGGATGTCCTCACATAGACCTCTTTGCATCCCACCTCAATCATCAACTACAGATTTTTTGCACAAGGACATTCCACGAACTAGCTTGGAAAGTGGATGCACTATCATTCAGTTGGAGAAACCTCTCGGGGTATGCCTTCCCGCCTCTACCTCTTCTTCCACAGGTCTTATTAAAGATCAAACAGGACAAGCTCAAAATGATAATTTTACTGGCCCCAAATTGGCCTCGACAGTTTTGGTACCCAACACTGAAAAACCTTTCTCTGGAGCCCCCTTGGGTTTTACCTCAGACTCCGAACCTTCTATCCCAACACCAGGGTCAAGTTCTGCACTCCCATGTCAAAACTCTCAGCCTGGCTGCCTGGTTAATCCAGGGTCTATGATTCATTCTCTCTTACCCAAGCAGGTTATGGATGTCATTTTAGAAGCCAGACGTCCTAGCACTAGAAAATCCTATGCAGGAAAATGGAAAAGATTTTGCACCTGGATGCAGGCTCAGGATTCGGATCCTCTTATTCCTAACATTCCTCTGATTTTACTTTACCTGACAGACCTCTTACATAAGGGTCTCTCTTTTTCTTCCATAAAGATTCATGCATCTGCTATTTCTGCTCATTATAATACAGACCCTCCAATCTTTTCCCACCAGCTCATGAGACAGTTTCTCAGAGGAGCTAAGAACTTAAGGCCCCCTAGATCTCCACCCATTCCAGCCTGGGATCTCAACTATGTTTTGGAAAAACTCACTTTACCTCCCTTTGAGCCTGCTGCCACATGTGACATCAAGTTTTTATCTTGGAAGACAGCCATCCTGTTAGCTCTGACCTCTGCCAGGAGAGTTTCGGAGTTGCAAGCTCTCATGGCTGTGGACCCTTATATTATTTTTCACCAAGACAGGGTGTCTTTAAGGACTAATCCTACTTTCATGCCTAAGGTGGTTTCCAAAGTGGCTTTGAATCAAACTATTCATCTGCCAACTTTTTCCCCAGCCCTCAAAATAGGGGGGAAACGATCTTTCATTCCTTGGATGTACACAGACAACTACGTTTTTACCTGGACAGAACCAAGGACATCAGGAAATCAGAGCAATTGTTTGTTTCTTATGCTTCAAGTTCCCAAGGTAAAACCATTTCAAAACATACCATTTCTAAATGGATTGCTCATGGAATCAGATTTTGTTATTCACACCATGGAAAGCAAATCCCAGGGAGTATAAGGACTCACTCTACCAGAGCTGCTGCTACTTCAGCTGCCTTCCTCAGGGGAGTTCCTACCAAAGACATTTTGGAAGCTGCAACTTGGAGTTCAGTGCATACTTTTTCTAAGCACTACAATCTACCTCTCTACTCTAAGTCTAGGGCAGGCTTTGCTTCTGCAGTTTTGCAGGGCCTTTTAGCCGCCTCCTCTACTTTATGACCACCACCCTTTTATTCTGCTTTGGGATTCAACCCTACAGTCATGACTGCAACAGTGAAACATGATGAACATAGTACAGTTGTATACACTTACCATAAATGTAGATGTTCAAGTGTCTTCACTGTTGCAGTCTGGGTTACCCTCCATCCTGTCCCCTCTTATTTTTTCTTTTGTGTGGTTCCCTTCTTCACCCTTCTTCTGAGGTGTAATTGCAAAGGGCATGGGATTTTACTCATTTTGGAACACCTGACATCTGGGGCAAGAAAAACTGGAGAACATGGTGTCGGCTGCCAGCTTTGTACTCCTGGCGCTCTGACATCAGGGAGCATGGCCAAGCAGCCGACGCTGGACCCAGACTTTGGGATTCTGGCCGACCGAGGACTGCTGCCGGCAGGGGAGAACCCTACAGTCATGACTGCAACAGTGAAGACACTCGAACATCTACATTTATGGTAAGTGTACACAACTGTACTTTTTCCAGCCTTAGGGGGTAAGATGTCTCCCACCCTTAACGAAAAACAGTAAAAGGAAAAACTGGTACTTCTTGAGCACTGAAGTTGCTGGCTGAGCCTCCATAAAACCAAGAAAAAATAACCATAAACTGTAACCAGACTCGGATGAGACTTCAAAGTAATCAAGCAAGTATAAATTGTTTAGAAATTGATACTTTAAATAAATTAGCGCTTCCACCCTTAACAGTGCTTCGTCAGATCTAACCTCCTCTTTTGTCTTTGTTTTAAGTAGGCTTAGGCAGCAACTTGGATATATATATATATATATATATATATATATATATATATATATATGTGTGTGTGTGTCTATTTATATATATATATATATATATATATATATATATATATATATATATATATATATATATATATATATATATATATATATATATATATATATATATATATATGGGATCTGTACAGATGCTTGACTGCATCTTTCACCAAATCCCAATTTGGTGAGCATACTTGCACAAAAGTGCTGTTCACTGAAGCAGCACTTTTGCGTATGTATGCTTGTTGTTCTGGTTGTACTACGGTGTGTTAAGGGTAAATTCCCTTTTCCCAACTGTAGTGCGACCTTGGAGTGGGAATATTAAAGTAGGGGGTGAGGGGGTGCAGGGGGGGGCTTGTCCCCCTGCATTCAAGTAAATTTTTTTTTAACATGCTTTAGCGAAAGTGCTTTTTCGATGAAAGCGCTTTCGTTAAAGTGTGTTCGGTGGTAATAGATTTGGGTTTTTGAACTTTTGTTCAAAAGTCCTAGATATATGTACTCATTTTTTTTCATAATGCCCAAGACATTGGATATACAATCTAAGAACAGCTACTCCAGCTGGTAGACCTCAGGCAAATAAAATGTTTTCCTCAGTTTAACTATATTAGTAACAGTTTGCATAAAAGGCAATTTAATGGATACCATCATGGGTTACTTACCTCCTGAACAAATATGTAGGAACTCTTACAGAGAAAGGAATAAGCAGGCCTGATGTCACAGATTGTTACAAAACAAATGTTTTGAATAACTCTGGATGTTTTGGCAAGGCTAGCATATCTAGGTAAAATATCTTGCATGATGGAATAGCAAATTAAATTTAAAATCAGGCTTTTTGAGTAATTCAGGCTTAGGTAAGTTTAAAAAAAAAGACTGACCAGTACTGGTGCAATAACTGCACTAGCAAACATACCTGTGTGTGTGTGTGTGTGTGTGTGTGTGTGTGTGTGTGTGTGTGTGTGTGTGTGTGCGCGCGTGTGCGTGTGTCAAACTTGACATATAATAAACCTGAAAACCTGCTTGTCTGCAGTACACTTGGAAGTGTAGAAAATGGCAGCAATTTGTTTTTCATCAAGACATTTTTACTCTCCTTCTTCTTCTTCTTCTTTTGGCTTTTCCCGGTTAGGGGTTGCCACAGAGGATCACCTGTTTCCATTTCTTCCTGTCCTCTGCATCTTGCTCTGTCATACCAACCACCTGCATGATGTTCATCGTGTTTCACTGTTGCAGTCATTACACTTGGGTTATCCTGCTGGCAAGCTACCCGCAGTCGGCCAGAATTCCAAAGTCTAGGTCCGGCGTCGGTTGCTGTCGCCTCTTCCCTGACGTCCGTGCACCAGGGGTATAAAAGATGCAGCCGACGCCATTTTCTTCAGTCTTTCTTGCCGCGCGGTGCTCGAAGCAAAAGCAGTTCGCAAGTGCCGGTCGGCCGACTCCTGAGATTTTCAAAATTGAATTTCAGAACCGAAGTCTTCAATAAAGCTAAGTACCCCATTGGGGAAACTTTTTCTTGCTCCAGACCGATGTCAGTAAAAGTTAACAATTGTATTTCTTGTGGGAAGCAAATACCTCATAAGGATTTTCACTCTTACTCTATTCCTTGCCTAGGCCCTGACCACGACATTGCTAGTTGTCAGTTTTCTGCTAGATTCATCCAACGCACTATTAAGCGTCAGTTTGATTTTGCTTTACATTACTTTGGCCGAAGATTTAACTACATAATGCCGTCGGAACAACCGACGACCGGAATTCATAAAAAATGCAAAGACAAAGAAAAGGACAGGCATCTGAGGTCCAAAACCGACGACGAAGCATCTTCTAGGCCAGTCGCCAGTTCTCACTGAGGCACTTTCGCAGCCCCTGACACCCACTACGTCAGAGCCACAGGCCGCATCTGACTCCCACATGGAGGCCTCTGGAAACTCAAGGTATTGGGCCTGCGGAAACTATTCCCTCAGATGGGTCCGGAGCTGCTGAGCAAGCATCTGCTTCTGAAGGTGTTTTCAGACCTTCACAGCTTACTATTAAGTCCACTACAGCAGCCAAGGCAAAGTCAAAAACACCATTAAAGACAAGGAAGCAAGTACAGCATTCTCCTGGACAGTTATCCATGCCAAAGAAACAGATGCTTAAAATGACCGAGGACCTAATTACTTAGATCAGGGGTTCCCATCCCCCTCCTGATAAAAGGCCTAGGCAAGACACTGACTATGACTTCTCTGACCAGGTTTCTATTTCCTCTGATTCCTCTTCAGATCAGGGATATTCTCTCCCTTCCTATGAGGACTCTGATGCAGAAGAATCTATACCTTTAGCCTCCCCGCCTGAGGATTACTCTTTTGGGGAAACCTTGCACACCATGAGGGAGCATTTCCATTGGGAGAACCAGGATTATTCAGAATCCAAGAAAAGGCTCAGAGACTTTCTTTTATTGCCAAAGCACAGGCACCTGGCTAATCCCCCCTGTGCTTGATATTGTTGATGATGTTGTCTCTGAATCCAGTTTGTCTCCTGATTCTTTACCCCCTGCACCAGTCAAGCCAGACAGGTACTACAGGGCCCCAGACTCTCATAAATTTCTTTATCGAAACCCTGCTGCTGACCCAGAAACAATTTCTCAGGGTCCCAAAGGGGTTAAGGCTTCTACTGCAAAAAACCCTGTCCCCTCTGATAGGGATTCCAGAGCTCTGGATAGATGGGGGAAAGGGCTTTAAACTGCCAGTTTCACATGCTTAAATGTCAACAATACCTAATGTCTTTGTTAAAACAGAAAATGCTTGCAAACTCAGAGTGTCATGACAATAAAGAAATGCAGGATTTATTGCATGCAGCTGAACAAGTGGAAAAGCATACTCTGCAATGTGGTTTTGATTCATTAGAGGCTTCTTGCAGAGCCGCAGTTACAGGCTCTGTCATTCGAAGGCATGCTTGGTTAAAAGAACAAAGTTTACCTGATCATGTTAAAGTAAAATTATTGGATGCTCCACCACAGCATGAAACTTTGTTTGGTGTTAAGGCAGAAGAGGTGTTAAAGAAAATGGAGGATAAAGCAAAGTCAATGCAGACAGTAAAGGATTTCTTACAGGTTCAGCACCTAGATTTAGCAGAAACTGGCCTTCTAAGAAGTGGTCCTTTCCAGTGTCAGACAGGCCACAAAGAGGCAGATACAGATGCCCAAGAGGCATATCTCAGCCCCAAGGCTCATACAGACCTAAACAATGGGGTGCTTCAGCCCCCAAAGGAGGAGAAGACAAATCACACCCTTATAGGAAATCCCAATGATTTCCCTCTACAAATGCCAAGCACTTACCTTTTGGCAGCACCGTTAGAGGGAAAGCTAGCACTTTTCTCACAAAATTGGCACATGATCACTCGGGACAAATGGGTACTGAATATTGTTTCTCAGGGTTACAGGTTCCACTTTCACACCCTTCCAAAATCAAAAGGTATGCCAGACCTGCCACAAAACCAGTGAGCAGAGGCACAAAAACAAATTTCTGCTCTCATGGACATGAGAGCTATTCAAAGAGTACCACAGCAAGAACAGGGACAAGGATTTTACTCAAGACTTTTCCTGGTACCCAGAAAGGACAAAGCCTGGAGACCAATACTGGACCTGTCAATCCTAAATACTTTCCTGAATATTCCGAAATTCAAAATGTTAACACTGCAGCAACTTCTACCCATGCTGGGCAAGAAGGCTTGGCTAGTTACTTTGGACCTCAAGCAGGCATACCTGCATGTCCCAGTCAGACAATCGTGCAGAAGATACCTCAGATTCATAGCTGGCTCAATGCATTACCAATTCTCTGCACTGCCCTTTGGCTTATCTACTGTGCCCAGGGTCTTCACAAAATGCCTGGCACCAGTAATTGCATTCTGCAGACAAAAAGGAATTCAAATATATCCCTACTTGGACGACTGCCTTATTCAAACAGAGAGCAAGGACATTCTACTAAAGCATCTGGCATTTGTAAAAAGATTACTAATTTGCCTAGGGTACACAGTAAACGAAAATAAATCAAAACTAGTGCCCTCTCAATAGATAATATTCCTGGGTGCAAGCTTAAATACAACTGCCCAGATGGCTTATCTCACGCCAGACAAGCAAAGACAACTGACTCATTACTTTCAAATGATGGCAACAAAGACCCAGCTCCCTGCAAGGAAAATTCTGCAGGCTCTGGGCTTCATGGCATCCTGCATTCTACTAATTCCATATGCAAGACTGCATATGAGGAAACTACAGTGGTATCTAAAAAGTGTTTGGACACAAGATTGCCACAGTCTGGAAGCATTAATAACTCTTATTCCCTGCCTACAACAGGAGTATCGATGGTGGGCACTGGCCTGTCACCACAAAAAAAGGCCAGCCTTTCACCTTACCCACAGCCAGGCAGACAATAACAACAGATGCATCGGATTATGCCTGGGGGGCACACATGGCAGGAAAATGTATTCAGGGCACGTGGCCCAAGGAACAAATGCATCTTCACATCAATCAAAAAGAGATGCTATCTATACAGCATGCCCTGACAGCCTTCAAGGATCTACTACATCCAGGACAACTATTACTAAAGGTGGATAATACCACAGTTATGTGGTACATAAACAAGCAAGGGGGCACACATTCCTACCCCCTCTGCAGGCAAGCCATAACTTTGTGGAACACAGCACTGACCTATCAAGTACATCTGCAGGCACAATTCCTGCCAGGAAAGAAAAATACTCTGGCAGACGAACTAAGCAGAAATCTCATGGATCCTCATGAATGGAAACTAAATCCACAGGTCTTCAGCATAACAATGAAATGGGGACACCCAGACATAGATCTTTTTGCCTCGCCTCACAACTGCCAACTACAGAGATTCTGCACAAGAACTTATCACTCACAAGCATGGAAAGTGGATGCTCTATCCTTCAGCTGGAAAACACTGACAGTTTATGCCTTTCCTCCACTGCCTCTTCTTCCCATGGTGTTCCTAAAAGTCAGACAAGAGAAGCCGAAAATGATTCTGATTGTCCCAGACTGGCCACACCAGCACTAGCACCCAATCCTAAAGAGCTTGTCTCAAGGCCCAGCCTGGCCTTTACCTCAAATTCCTCATCTTCTGACTCAACAAAACAATCAGATTCTGCACAGTCAACTCAGAACCTTAAATCTGGCTGCATGGCAGATAAATAGCCACTCAGACCACACCTCTGTCTAAAGCTGTTATGGATGTCATTTTAGAAGCCAGGAGGCCCAGCACTAGGAAATCTTATGCAAAAAAATGGAAGAGATTCTGTGCTTGGAACCAGGCACAAGGACTCGAACCACTTGTTCCAAATATACCTCAGGTTTTACAATACCTTACTGAGATGCTGGACAAAGCCTATCCTTCTCATCAATTAAGATCCATGCCTCTGCCATTTCAGCTCATTATAATACGGAACCACCTATTTTCTCTCATCCACTACTAAGACAGTACCTCAGAGGGGCAAAAAACATAAGACCCCCAAGTAGAGCACCGATACCTACATGGGACCTCAATTTTGTTTTAGAAAAGCTCACACTGCCTCCTTTTGAGCCAGCCAATACAGCTGATATAAAATTCTTATCATGGAAAACTGCTCTGCTCCTAGCAGTAACTTCAGCAAGAAGAGTCTCAGAGTTACAGGCATTAATGGCAGTGGAACCTTTCATCATTTTTCATCAGGACAGGGTTTCTCTAAGGACAAACCCAACATTTATGTCAAAGGTAGTATCCAGTGTGGCTCTTAACCAAACCATTCATTTGCCAGCATTTTATCCAAATCCCCAGAATAAAGGGGAAAGACTTCTGCACGCTTTGGACATACACAGACCGCTATGCTTCTATTTGGACAAAACAAAAGCTTTCAGAAAAACTGAGCAACTGTTTGTAGCTTATGCTGCAGGATCACAAGGAAAGCCCATCTCAAAGCAGACTTATTTCAAAATGGATAGGACACTGCATTCGTTTCTGCTATTCACAACATGGCAAATCAGTGCCTAAGGGCATTAGGCCACATTCAACCAGAGCAGCCGCCACTTCAGCAGCCTTCCTCAGAGGAGTACCAACCAAAGACATTCTAGAGGCTGCAACCTGGAGTTCAGTGCACACTTTCACCAAGCACTACCACTTACCTCTCTAGTCTAAATCCAGAGCAGGCATTGCCACTGCAGTTCTGCAGGGCCTTGTAGCCTCTCCTAATCCTATTTAGGCCCAGCCACCCAACCTCAGCTTTGGGATTCAACCCAAGTGTAATGACTGCAACAGTGAAACACGATGAACATAGTACAGTTGTTTACCTACCGTAAATGTAGATGTTCGAGTGTATTCACTGTTGCAGTCCAGGTTACCCAGCCTGCATCCCCCTTTTCTTTGCTGGGACTTTTCTGTACTTCTCTATTCTATGCAACCTATGTGGTGTATTTGCTTGTAGATGAAGGAAATGTTTATTTTAGTACATGAATGCTTCTTGGCATAATTTTTTAGCCTACCTATTTGGGGGCACCTGACATCTGCGGCAAGAAAAACTGAAGAAAATGGCGTCGGCAGCATCTTTTATACTCCTGGCGCACTGACGTCAGGGAAGAAGCAACAGCAACCGACGCCGGACCTAGACTTCGGAATTCTGGCCGACTGCGGGTAGCCTGCCAGCAGGATAACCCAAGTGTAATGACTGCAACAGTGAATACACTCGAACATCTACATTTATGGTAGGTACACAACCGTACTTTCTCTCTCACCACATCCATGAACCTTATCTTAGGCCTTCCTCTTTTCCTCTTACCTGGTATCTTCATTCTTGGCATCCTTTTCCCAATATACCCAACATCCCTCCTCAGCACATGTCCAAATCAATGCAATCTTGCCTCTCTGGCTTTGTCTCCAAACCTTCCAACCTGGGCTGACCCTCTAATATACTTATTCCTAATCCTGTCCACCCTCGTCACACCCAGTACAAATCTTAACATCTTTAACTTTGCCACATCCAGCTCTCACTCCTGCCTTTTTGTCAATGCCACTGTCTCCAACCCATATAACATAGCTGGTCCCACTACCCTCTTGTAGACCTTCCCTTTCACTCTTACTGGTACTCGTCTGTCACAAATCACTCCTGACACACTTCTCCACCCACTCCATCCTACCTGTACTCTCTTCTCCACCTCTCTTGCACACTCACCATTACTCTGAACTGTTGATCCCAAGTATTTAAACTCATCCAACTTCACCAACTCTTCTTCCTGCATCCTCCCCATTCCTCTATCCTCCCTCTCAATCACAACCATATATTCTCTCTCAGTCCTGCTGACCTTCATTCCTCTTCTCTCTAGAGCATATCTCCACCTCTCCAGGGTCTCCTCCACATGTTCCCTACTCTCACTACAGATCACAATGTCATCTGCAAGCATCATAGTCCATGGGGACTCCTGTCTGATCTTATCTGTCAAACTGTCCATCACCAGTGCAGATAAGAAAGGGCTCAGAGCTGATCCTTGATGTAATCCCACCTCCACCTTAAACGCATCTGTCACTCCCACTGCAGACCTCTCTGCTGTCACACTATCCTTGCACATATCCTGTACCACTCTTACATACTTCTCTGATACTCCCAACTTCCTCATACAATACCACAACCCCTCTCTAAGCACCCTGTCATATACTTTCTTTAAGTCCACAAAAACACACTGCATCTCCTTCTGACCTTCTCTGTACTTCTCCATCAACACTCTCAGAGCAAACATCGCATGTGTAGTGCTCTTTCCTGGCATGAAACCATACTGCTGATCACTAATCATCACCTCCCTTCTTAACCTAGCTTCCACTATTCTTTCCCATAATGTCATGCTGTGACTGATCAGTTTTATCCCTCTGTAGTTACTACAGCTCTGCACATCACTCTTATTCTTAAAAATCAGTACCAAACACTTTTTGTCCACTCCTCAGGCATCCTCTCACTTTCCAAGATTTCATTAAACAATCTGGTTAAAAATTCCACTGCCATTTCTCCTAAACACCTCCAAGCTTCCACAGGTATGTCATGTGGACCAACAGCCTTTCCATTCTTCATAGCTATCCTTACTTCCACCTTGCTAATCCATTGCACTCCTGATTCACTATCCGCACATCATCCAGCCTTCTCGCTCTCTCATTCTCTTCACTCATCAGCCCCTCAAAGTACTCTTTCTTTCTGTTCAACATATTCTCCTCGCTAGTGAGTATGTTTCCCTCATTATCGTTTATCACCCTTACCTGCTGCACATCTTTCCTAGCTAGCTCCCTCTGTTTAGCCAATTGGTACAGGTCCTTTGCTCCCCCCTTAGTGTCCAAACTTTCATACAACTCTTCATATGCCTTATCCTTAGCCTTTGCCACCTCTGTCTTTACCATGCACCTCATCTCCTTATACTCCTGTCTACTTTCTTCATCTCTTTGACAATCCCACTTCTTCTTCGCCAACCTCTTTCTCTGTATACTCTCCTATACATCTTCATTTCACCACCAGGTCTCCTTGTCCTCCTTCCTCTTTCCAGATGCAACACCAAGCACCTTTCTAGCAGTCTCCCTTACTAGCTCTGTTGTAGTTACCCAGCTATTCGGTAACACTTCACTACCACCCAGTGCCTGTCTTAACTCTTCCCTGAACTCCACCTCACAATCACCCTTTTTCAATTTCCACCATTTGATCCTTGGTGCTGCCCTCACACTTCTCCTCCTCTTCTTGATCACCAATATCATTCTACAGACCACTATTCTATGCTGCCTAACTACACTTTCCCCCGTCACCACTTTACAGTCTCCAATCTCCTTCAAACTGGCCCTCCTGCATAGGGATATAATCCACCTGTGTGTATCTCCCTCCACTCTTGTATGTCACTCTATGCTCCTCCCTCTTGTTAAAATAAGTATTTACCGCAGCCATGTCCATCCTTTTTGCAAAATCCACTACCATCTGACCTTCTGAATTCCTTTCCTTAACACCATATCTACCCATCACTTCCTCATCCCCTCGGTTCCCTTCACCAACATGCCCATTGAAATCTGGTCCAATCAACACTCTCTCACCCTTGGGTATAGTCATCACCACTTCATCCAACTCGCTCCAAAATTTTTCTTTCTCATCCAGTGCACACCCAACTTGCGAAGCATATGCACTAACAACATTCATCATTACACCATCAATTTCCAGCTTCATAAAAATCACTCTGTCCGACACTCTTTTCACCTCCAAAACACTCTTGGTATACCGTTCCTTCATAATAATCCCTACCCCATTTCTCCTCCCATTCACACCATGATAGAACAGTTTGAACCCACCTCCAATACACCTGGCCTTATTTCCCTTCCGCCTGGTCTCTTGTACACACAATATATCAACCTTCCTTCTGTCCATCATATCAGCTAGCTCTCTCCCTATACCAGTCATGCTGCCAACATTCAAAGTTCCTACCCTCACTACCACACTCCTAACCTTTCTCCTGTCTTCCTGCCTTCGGTCATGCCTTCCCCCTTTTCTTTTACTTCTCTTCCTTCAGCCAACAGTAGCCTGTTGGCTAACAGTACTGGTGGCGATTGATGTTAACCCGGGCCTCGACCAGCCTGGTATGTAAATCTGTATTGGTTTCCGCATATCTCATTTGGCAGATGTTTTACGCCAAATGCCCTTCCTGACACAACCCTCCTCATTTATCCGGGCTTGGGACCGGCACGAAGAAATGCAATTACTTGTGCATCCTCAGTGGCTGGTTTTTTTTTACTAATGTTTTCAAATACATAAAATAGCAACAAGCCAGCTTTACAGAACTTTAAACTTCATCATAAACAAGGGAACATACAAACCCTGAAAACGTGTGTATGGGGAGGACTTCATATCCTTACCCCTACTTCTTAATATATTTACTAATTTCAAGATCGCTGTACCTTGGAGTAGGGGAATACTCTGAGATACCACAACCCCCATATGTTACATAAGTTTTCATTTACAGTCTCACTCCTCTGAACATTTCAATTATAGTGCTTAGAATATGAACAGGTATTCTGCCTTGTTGGTGGTGTAGCAGATCTGTGAGGACTTTGAGAACTTGTGAAGTTTTTTTTTTCCCTTTAGGTAAAATAATTCCACTGAAAATGCAGATGCAGTTAGATTACAGGGAGTGAAGTCAGCTGGAGCACCCTTGATGGCTAAAGAGCAAGCAAAGTTGCTCAAGATTCTGTGGGATCAAAATCATGTTATAAATGTACAGAGAGTAGCTTATGCTCTTGCAGGAGGAAGTAAGAGAGACGCATGTAATTTCACCCGAAATTAATGGTATAACATGTCATAAAGTATATGAAGTATTCACATACTTAAGCTTGGGTGAATTTTATTTTATATATAGTAAAACTTTACGGGAAGTTTAATTCAACCTTCATCGTGAGATGGAATTTCAGGGAGCTAATGGCAGATTATCACCATCAGGTTGGTTCCATATCACAAGTGTAAGATCCATAACTGCGAGTTCTGCAGATATGAATATGAATAATAAAACATGGCGTCAGAGAAAATACACCTGGCCAGCTCATCTAAAGTGTGTTTCAAGCAAATACAGCAATCTTACTACCCGCATCAAGCACCCTTCTTTCTACCCAATTATCCTACATTTACACAAGCCCTTATGGAGATGTTTCACACCATAGCATAACTGTTAAGAATAACCAAAATCCAGAAGTGGGCAGCCCATACCTCTTCTTCATGTAGATAATGGAGTCCAAAATGCAAGTTCCCATAGCACACAGACCACCAAGTGAGCCAATACCCTATGGGTTTCAACTAAACTAACCAGTACCTCGCCAATCAACAGCAGTTTTGACCCTGAGCCCTCTTAGGTATAAATTGTACTAATATTTATGTTTGTGTTATACTAACCTACCTTTAATGTAAAATGACTAAAATTTGTGTAACTATTAAATCATTATCATAGTACTGCGGTGGTGGTGCTGTGGTAGTGTTGTCGCCTCACATTAAGACGTCCTGTTCGATTCTCAGCTAGAGCATCTTCTGTGTGGAGACATGCGTGAATGGGTGTACCTTTGTTCAAGGTTGTGCATCAGGGCCGGCAACTCAGCACGTACAAATCTACTGCCAATCATTAGCGGACCGGAGTTCCGCTGTGGTGACCCCTAACCGGGAAAAGCCGAAAGACACAACATTAAATCATTATCATGTAACTCATATCTGTTCTTAACTATTGTTTTTCATATTAAGTCTAAATTGGTATAATTATTTAAACTGTATTTTTTTTGTATTTTTTTAAAAACTGTAAAATTATTGTTCTTAAAATGTTTTACTTTGGAGGTTTTTTTCCTGGGCATCCACTGAAAATGGGCTGCTAACCAGTTGGACTTTCCCAGTTATCAAATGTCAATACACGTTATATTTCTGCATTCACCCTCCATTAAGTGGTAGCTAGCCCTCACCATCACTTTTGGAGTTTGTTTCTGTACAATAATCTACTCTTGGATTTGCAATTTTAATCCAGTACTTTTAGAAAAATGGAATCCCAGCAACTGGATGGTAGGAGAACATAACCGTCAAAACAGTCAGGTAAATGTAAGTATGTATTCTGTGTTCAGGATTTGTAAACTGAAACAGTAATCATGTCACTTTGCCACCATTCTCAGTATTGTTATAGATTGGTATAAATCACTGGATTTGAGGCTGGTGAGTAGGTTTGGTGAACAAGGTGATGGCCTATTGGCTGTTAAGTCAATTTTCACAGCATAGTAAGCAAATTGCCCACACACACATGTAGAGCAATTTCAGTAAACTTCTCAGAATAACAAACTTATGTAATGAAATTTAAGTAATTGAAACAGCAGTCTGTTGTAATGGTCTGTGCAGTCTTACAAGGGTTAATTAAGACCACTGGTTCAGTTTTATTTTAACTTCTAAGTGTTCTCTTTTTTAATGTAATCCTCATTTTGGCTATGTACTATCACTGGGGTATAAGAAGTGTGCGTATGTGGCAACTTTGTTGACTTGGTGGTGTGAAGTTGCTATTTATGACTGCCGACTAAAATGTTCACTAAATTTCATTCATCCTCTAGTACAAGAAATGACTTTAATAAGCCACTACAACTGGACACCACTAGATGGCAAGAAATCATTAGAAACTTCCATGAATTTGTCTTTCAGTAAGGTTTCACTAATATGCAGCAGCCCACTTATTTTCTTAGTGAAATCAGCTTATTAGAGTAATTCTAGCAACTCGGTCTCTGCCTTCTTATACAAAGTAAATATCTGAAAGAAAGGTGTACAGTACATCCAGGAACCTTTTAGCCAAGATACATACTGAGTCAAATAACCATGCCATTTAATAACCCAGTATGATGTAATTCAAAGACGACTGAATCAGCCATAACAGATTGTGAAGTCATCACTGTAGTTTCCCAGATATACATTGGTTTGAATCTTTGTGAATGTAAAACTTACATGGGGTTCTCTATAAGTATTTAGGGAGGATTTTTATTGGCTTCTTTACTATATAAGTAGTGCCATTCATTATGTTACTTAGCAGGAAAAAAAGAATTCTCAGATACTTTCTTCAGCAAGAAGCATTCACTTACTCAGTTAGGAATGATAATTCCTGTTCGACTGAGAAACGAAATGCTTGAGATGATGCATGAATGACAGCTGAATAATTAAGAACAAAGAAAGAGCAATAAACATCATGTTTTGGACAGGAGTGTTGCTTGGCTGGAATAAGTAGTACAGAACTGTTATCCCCAATAACCGTTCCAAATTTAGAGATACCAGCATACCCAGGGATCAATTATCCATGTGTCCAGATTTGTTCTAGTTCTCATATGAGCGAATTATCATTCCTAGTTCCCAAAACAATTAACTTGACAACGAGTATGACTGCAATTAATCTGTTATAGTATTTATTCACAAAATGGGGATACCAGATGTTTTTCTTATCTGATAGTAATACACAATATAAACTATAAAAGTCAGTCAGGAATTCAGAAAATATGTGCCTGAACAGGAGTTTAGTCATATTACTTGCAGTCCAAGAGACAAGTGGGGAGATGTATCCAAATTATGAAGACTCTTATGAGAATGAGCTGTAGCAAAAGTTGTGTGGATAGTCATTTCATGATTTTGGAATATAAAATACCTTTTACAGGAATGCCGTCTTGTACCAACTCAGTGGTTAAAGGGCAGCAGAAAGTTGAAAGTAGATTCCTTACTTCACCTACAGTATTGATTCCTGAAAATCCACGCAAATTAAAGGAAATGGTGGAAAGAACTTGGCAGAGAAAGGAATACTGTGGTGGCAGAAACTGCATAAAGCTTACAGGTTGGAGATAAAATAAGAATCCAGAAGCCTTCAGAAAAGTCCACAGCCTGAAGCTGAAGCAGTTGTTAAAACAGCCATACCAACTTCCATTATAGTGCGAGGGAATGATAATGAGCTGTTTAGGAGAAATCGGACATCAGTACAAGACAAACATGACAAAGCTGATGGTTCATGAAGAAGAGCAACTAGAAATGTATTAGCCAAGCCTGGTACAAGAAGCTAGAGACTGTGGAAACTGTGATAGTCAAGAGATGGAGTGAGAGGCTTCTGAGTTCATGTTTCCAAGTGAAATCAGAACACAGCAAGACCTGCTCCAAAAAGAAGGCCAACGTGGCTAGTGTAAATAGTCCTGTTAAATTCTCTAAACATGTATGATAGAGCATGGAAGCATTCAGAAAGATATATGGACTGTTCTTGTGTTAAGAATTCTTCTAAAGACTAGACTTCGGTGGCTTCCCCTCTCTCAGGGGAAGGGCTTGTTATTTTTGCTGCACACTGCTCCTTTCTCAGTAAGGCTGAATGGCAACATTAATATTTGGCAAGTGCATGTGCATAGAGTGAGGGGCATATAAAGTGCATCAAGAATGGGAGCACTCATGGGTATATTCTTACATAATTGCATTGACATTGCCTTCAGAAAAATGCAGCATATATATAAATGCCTGTGGGATCTTGAATGCTTTGCTAAATGTATTTCCATGCTAGTGGTCCCAGTCAAGGTGGCTGGTGTACAGGGATTGGGGGAAGGAGAGGCACTGACCACCTGCAGAAAGTCATCCTGGCCATTAGAGCCAGAATACCTAAAGAAACAAAGAAAAAAAGAAGAATGTTGCTGTGGACTAAAATATTGGATTATTAAAAATATATTTGGATTGGTAGAAAAGGTTCGGTTTTGCTCCAAAAGCCTATGATATAGTTAGTGTAGTGTTGAGCCTAATTTTAAAAAGTTCAGTTTAATTGAATCATGATGCTTCATAAATATATGTATGTATATATATATATATATATATATATATATATATATATATATATGGGTCTACTTCACTTCACTTCACCTAAAACTCATTTCACCAAATTTTAGTAGTGACAGTGTGTAGAGTACTGTAAGGCAAGTAAAAGGTATATGCCCTTTTCCCCACTGTAGTACGATCCTGGAGTTAGTATATATAGTTAGGGGTGTGTGAGGGGGCAGAGTCCCCCCACATTGGGGGGTGTGGGATTTGTAGCCCCCTACCTAGTTTGGTTTTATATAGTCCGGCTTCTGTTAAGAAGGTAGGTAAGTAGTGTTTAAGTTCTGGTAACAGTTAGTCATTGGTGTTGTAAGTATGCATGTCTATGGTTTAAAATGTAGTATATTGAAATTCAACATTGTAAGCTGTCGGTGAAATGAGAGTCAGTCAAATGAGTCTTAGGTGAAGTGAACTTTAGGTGATTTGGTCTTGGTGAAATGAAATTTAGTCAAATGAGTTTTAGGTGAAGTGAAGTAGCCCCATATATATATATATATATATATATATATCTCCCTTTATCAAGTTAAAGAATACGTGTGTGTTTATGTTCCCAAACACTGAATATTTTTCATTTGAAGAACAAAATGTCAAATGAAAAATATCAAAATACAAAACATTCCTCATGGTTCCAGCAGGGGAGCAGAACCATTTTCATTGTCCTGTTAAGATTAGTATTTTGTGAGTCAATGTCTTTTGGTCAATATTCTGTGATTCTGTGAGTTGAACAAAAAACATCTGGCAAAATGCACTCCAACCATATATACAGATTATATATATATATATATATATATATATATATACATACATATATGTGTGTGTGTGTGTGTGTGTGTGTAATAACTTTAAGGATAATTAGTTAGAGTGATTTATATGATATGGGACATTTCTTCCAGAGAATTCGGATGGAATATATATGCCATGAATAGGGCACATTTGCTGTATCTGTTTTAGTTATTAAGCCTCCTGACATGGTACTGGGTTAGTGCATATCCCTATATTTATAGAAGTGATGAAGCCAAGGGTGTTCAGTGAGCGATGTAGAATTACCCTTCATTTACTGTTGGAGAGTTCAACAATGTTAGTTTTCAACCTTCATCTTTGTTTTCTGATTCATGGTTCAAATTCAGCTTGGGTTTAGACCAAAGGATTTTACTTGTAAAGGTAAATATGCTTCACCCAAATTTTGTCAAGTTTAAATTGTCTGAAGCTTCATCTGGATGAAGCAAATGGGTAAAAGCTTCAGCTTAATAAAACCTTTTAAAAAAGGTGCCTTGTGGGGGCTTCCCCCCCAAAAATATTACTCCACGATGGAGCACCCCAGCAGAACAGGACTATAACACAAGTTTCGATCTGTTATTACAAGAGAAAGTTCAAAAAGTGGAGGTGCTTCAGTTAATATCAAAAGCAAACACACTGCAAAGCTGTTCAAATAGTATAATACACTTGAGCTTCTCTGCATCCAAATTACCACAGGCAAAGTCACATAATATATCCTTGCAAGCTATAGGTCTCCCTCTGTAACTAGGGAAGTCCAATGTCCATTCAGACCAGTACATTATTCATGGGTGCTTTTAGCAACCCTACTGTAAACTGAGAATCCTACATGACCCCCTAACATACATGTCTGAGATTCCTGGACATTGTAAACATAACGTGGACCAGATAGTCTGTACTCTCACTAGGGACGCTAATAACCTAGACCTAGCTCTCAACAACATGGAGAAATGTTGCCCCCCCAACCCCCAAGTGTATTGTCCTCACTATTCAGGTCAGGCCATAAACCTGTTTCCTTTAGAATAAAAAAATAAAACCTGGGGCACCAGGGTACCTTGGAACTTTTAGACATTATTCCAAGGCAAACTTCTTATTTTTAAGTAACCCTTGCTAAATTTCAACCCCCCCCCCCAACCCCGGGAACACTGCTGCCTGCACTGAGTCATTTTCAAGAATCCTGTGCATTTTTGTATGTAGCTATACATGGGCTGCAGTACTTACAAGAGACCAACTCAAAAAAACAAGCCATCCTGGTGAAATCACAGTATCAACAGAGTATATAGCAGAAGGATGAGAATCTTGGCCAAAAGTAGGAAGTGCTATGCCTAGCAAGGTAAGAACTCCCTCATCAAATTAAACAAAGAACTCAGAGGACTAATTAAATAAATCAAAACCAAATTTGAGGTAAACATAACCTCCCAAGCTAAGGACAACCACAAAACCTTCTTCAGTTATGTCTGAAACCTCAAAGAAAATATACAACAAAGCGCCAAACTAATTGTAAATGGAGCCACCTTTCCTGAGCCTGAGAATGTAGCAGACCTACTGGCTGATACATTCAGTTCCATTTTTTTCCTGCTCTCTCCCCATACACCTCTGTAGAAATACCCCTAACCATAGCTCTCCCAACTGTCATCAGGCAACAGATCCTCAATGCACTTTCCAAGGCAAAAAAAACTGCATTGATGGGACCTGATAATGTCCCAAAATGCCTCCTTAATAGAATGAGGCATGGCTTTTGGGGCTTCTAGCACTATTCAGTCCTAGC